>NW_006239258.1:386665-423668 GCF_000226075.1 Solanum tuberosum | reverse complement strand
GGCGATCGCCGATATCACCGAGTCTACCCAGCCAGCGATACGTTCCCAGCCTAGCTAGAAAGAACGACCCCGGGGGTGATGGTATCTTCAATAGGATCTAATCCAACAACAACTAACGTGGAACGTCGTCCACTCTAAGAGATCATAGAAAAATCTCCAAGCCTATACTATCTCAATCCCACGCCTCTAGTGATGCACCAAACCTTCGAGAATGCGTTGGAACCGCAAAATAAGAGGGAGAAGATACTAAAGTGCAGCAAGCAGCGATAACGCCTAATCTAAGGCTCAAACTATCAGAATCAAGTCTGCTATTCCATTCTACAAGAAGCTAAGTCATCCGAACGACGTCGGCAACAAGTCAAGGCTATCCAGCCCACACGGGTCATAAGTCTAAGTCAATGCTAGCCTAACTTAGACTAAGGACATCATGCTTACGGTTAAGGATGAACAAGGCATACAATAGCATTTAACACATAAGCATGCAACTCTACTAAACCGGTTAACATGATACTATACCCAAAATGTGGCCAATCGATCTTAACATAAGGTATCTAATCAAACTAAGGTAGTAAACTGGTACCCACCCCCAATTCACTCCAATCGACATGGTTTTACACAACTAAGCTTAATCTAAGAGAAAGGAAGTCGTAGCCTACCTTAAGGCCGATCGCGCGCTTTCCAAATCACTTTACCAGAGCTTTCCCATTCCGAACAACCTCGAAACGCTGCCCCGCTATCAAAAATAGAGTCACAATGTTACTACGGTCATTTAGATACCAAAATCACAACAAACGGAGACGAGTCTATTTTGGAGTCAAAATGGGAATCGTGGGACCCGCACCAAACTGTCCGAATTTGACTCCGTCAAGAGACCCTAAACAGCACTCCAAACTTGTGTTCCAAAATGGAACACAATCCGAGGCTCAAAACATAGGAAAAACCAACAAGCAAGAAACCATACTTTAATCCACTAAAAGAAACCCTACAGTAGCAGTTTAAACTCGGAATAAACGAGAATTAAAAGGTTCCCAACACTCCTTGAACACTCTACGATGAATTCATGACAATTCTCAACATCTTGGACTTCGAATCACCCAAAACCGAGCCAAAATGAGTAAGATATGACCAAAACAATAATACCAAATACAAAGGCTCGAAAAAGGTACTGCAGTCAGGTTTTATCGCGAAATTACCTCAAATGGGAAGCCCAAATCAATATCCGAGCTCACCAACGCGTTATCCTCGAAAACTCTCACAACTTTGCCTTTTGAATCGCCCAAATCGGTTGAGAGATGAGAGAGTTATGAGAGGTTGAAGTTTTGGAAATGTTGCTGAAAATCTGCATTATATTGCAGATTTTCTGCAATTTTTCCAACAACTCAAAACTCCGACGGGGTACTCCGATCTTGTTCGGAACCCCGTGCACGCAAATGAGATATGCAACCATACCAAATTCGATATTCCGGACTCAACGGCGTAGTCAAAATTTTCATCAGAGGTCATTTCGATAAAAAGTGGGTCCCACTTCCAAAAGTCATTTTAAGTCAAAACCCACAAAAGGGGTCGGAAGGATATCGAAAACCTCGGGACACAAAAGAAGGGTCAATCTAGACCAAACTCAACATTCTGGAGCTAACCGCACTGACGGAATTCTCATCTGAGTGCGTTTACTCAGAATGTTGACCAAAGTCAAACTTAGGCTTAAACTTTAAAGTTAAAACGCCTAATTGCACCAACTCACACTGAAAACCTCAGGAGTCATGTCGACCATGCTACTAGACTAAAATGACCCTTCTGGAGCTGATGGAATCTTCATAATTAGATTCCGATGTCATCTTCTTGAACTTTTGATCGAAAATGATCGTTCAAGGTTCATAAGCCCCAAAACACAAAAACTCGCACCAAGACCAAACGAACGACCAGGTGACCGAACTGTCAGTCCCAGCAAGTCATAAATGACTTGAGGTCGCTATAGGAACGCTCTAAATGACTCACAAAAGACAAAACACAGAAATGACCAAGAGGGTCATTATAGTGGTGGTCCTCTCACCACCCATGTTTCTTTGCTCTTGTGTGTATCCTTGTGGGCTAAATTAGTTGTGTATGGTGTTTGTTTACTATGCAGGTGATCATGTCTACAACTCATAGAGCCGGTAAGGAGGTATCATCATCAAGCCAAAGGAAGACAATTCAGAGTGGGGGTAATGTCCCTCTTTCACCAATATACCTGCATGGGCAAACCTGTCAGTTTGGACTAAAGGTTGTAAGCAGGGAAGGCAAGGAATGTTAGAAGAAGCACACAAAGGCTCGATATTTCACTGACGTGTTCATTGAGAGGGATAGTCTGGCTAGGGACTTTCCTCGGATTATGAGGCAGATCCAAGAGCTCCACATGGATTTTATATTTACCGAACCCGCAGAGTACAACTTGCACATAGTTCACATGTTCTATGCTAACTAGGCAACAAAGTCAAGCTCTTATTTTGTGAAAGTGCGAGGAGTTGATGTGACTCTAACTCTGGTTGTTCTTAATGACATATTAGACACTGCAGCTGACACTGATCCCTTTGTATTGATGGTCTTAAACATTCACCCACCTTACTAGTCCATTCGACAAATTCTCTATGGATCTTAGTCGATGTTTCGTTGAACCAAACATAGTTCAAAGATGTTTCACCAATCCCTTCCATATGCTTACATGATTATGGAGGATCGATTATGGTTGAAGATTGTAATGAATTGCTTGATTACTGTGTTTCACTATACAAACATCAGTGACGATTGATGAGTCCAAGATTTGGACTCATTTAGGGCTTTGTTTTGATAGTTTTAGTCTCCTCAAATGCCTAATTTATGCTATAAGCTAATGTTAAAGCATTGATTTGTAGGTATGTAGGGTAAGGAGCAAGGCAAGGACACTACCAGGAAAAAGGAGCAAACACGCTGAAGAAGTGAAGAAAAACAATCCTGGTGATCGCCAAGACCACTCGGCGAACCGCCGAGTGGCTCTTTACATCGCCCAAAGTTCCAGCGTGCCAGTCTTGGGGAAAAACCAAGTTGGCGACAAAAATGGCTAGTCGGCGCATTACTGATCCACTTCGCGACAACAGGTTGGATAGCCTGAAGTTACAAGACTTGGGAGGTTGATGACTAATGCAAAATGGCGATGTAAAGGAGCAAAGGGCGGATCATCGAACCACTCGGTGAGGCGCGACGTATACCGCCAAATGGACTTTCAGGCCAAAAAGTGGGCAACTATAAATTGGAATTTAAAAGGAATTTTTGTGGAGTTCTCTTTTAGTTCCAAGAGAGTTCTGATCCCCATGTTTTAGAGTTAGAGTTTTTCTCTAAGTTTTTGAGTTCTTATTGTAGACTTTGAGGATTTCTAAGCTCAATTGTGAGGATTTGGAATTGGGTTGTTGAATTGAACCATTTTGGAATATTGTAAAGGCTTGGAGACTATTACCCAACTGATGGCCAATCGAGTTGGTAATTGTTTTTACCTTTGTTATGATGTTTAGCTAAAACCCCAATTCTTGGGGTGTGATCATGTGATTATGGGCTGAATTAGCTTATGGGTATTGTTAATTACTGATTTAAATGCTTAATTGAAATGGGTTTAATCATTAGCTGTGTTTTAATCTATGAATTGTAGTTGCAAATGTAATTCTAATTTTGAGTTCTTAGCTTGCTTGAGAGAGAGGTTTTGTAACCAAAGATTTTTATTAATGGTTTGTATGTATTGGGTTGATATGGGTTCAGCTCGAGAGAGTGAATCCTAAACCCATTCTACCCATCTAGCTCGAGAGAGTGGATGTATTAAGGTGCGGGCCGTTCCTATTTGTTAAGCTTGTTGATGTTCGAAAGAAATCACTTGAAACATGATATTATTTTGAGAGAAAACTATTTCACTTATAGTCTAGCCAACCCACTGATATTTAGCTATTAATTAGTAATTTCAATTACCCGTATTGTGAAATTTGCCTATAATCGATCACATCTCGAAAATTCCTCTCTATATTGTTATTTCCTTATGTTTGATTGTGTTGTAGCTGATAATTACAAATCCAAACACCCCATCTGACATTCGTTGTTACCCCTTTAAATTTATTTGTATGTTTTCAATAATTTCTATTCCTATAACTGATTAGACCACGTTTGCACTTCATAATTGAATTTGAACACGTACCGCTTCTTGTGGGTTCGACCCCAACTCTTTGTTGGGTTTTACTCTAGTTAACGATCGTTTACACCTAGAATTGGATGAGGTGTACTTGAAACGTTAATCAATGATAGAGTATGTTTGGTTTATGATCTGATGACCAACAATGAACTCAACATTAGTGTAATATTGAAGTTTTCTTTGAGGAAGGCCTTTGTGCACAGAGGGTGTAGCTATGACTTTGGGAGTCTTATCACCCGTGTATGTCATTTTGTAGGTGTTACAAAGGAAAGTTTGGATTATATGGCACCACAATTCCTGATGCCAGTCAATGTTACGAAAACAAAAGGGCATAATAATGAGTTTTGTACTACACTCACCACTGCGGAGTGGCACCGGTGCAATGAGTTAAACATGGCCCACATGTACGGGCTGGAGATGCTGAGGTACAAGAATAGGTGTAGAGCTTTTTCTTCGGAACAAATTAGGGAGGTGGAAATAAATATCCTGTGAATGCGCACACAAAGGTAGTTCTAGGTATCAGGCTAGAGTTCCTTGAGCCCGTGGATGATGATGTGCCCATGGATGAGGATAGGTTACAGGCTGGCTCCGATGTAGACTCTGACTGCGACACGGAGGAAGTGGACGCACTGCAGGCCGTAGAGGAGGCATGGCATATATGTTATGGAGGATTGGACAATGAGTGCTTCACCTTACCTCTATACTTGTTAATTCTAATGTTTTTTCACACTTGGATAGTGCTTGATTTCATAGTTTGGGGTGGGGTGTGAGTTCATCTCTGATGTATATAGTAGTTTGAACAATAGTAGCTTTGTTTATTTTATTTAATTTTTAAATTTTGGGTTCTTTTGTTTTCGGTTCTTTGACCAAGGATAGTTCGTTTGAACTGTACAAAATACAAAAACATTTTTCATCATCAGATTGAATAAGTCGTTGTAGTTGAGTCACATTTCCCTATGATAAATGGATGATGGCAGTCTTAAGGGTAATATTTGTCATTTAGTCTTAGGTATGGTGTTTGTGGTGAAACTGGAAATTTGAAAGGGATATCTTGTATGAAAGCATGTGGACAAATTTATTTGGATTCCTTTGAACTCTTGTGCTGATTCTAAATTGCAACTTAAGCTTAATTTGAACTTTTATATGAACTGAGTGTTATGCTTGATGATAGAGCCTAATTGAATTGAACTTGTGTCATGTGTGGTGAAGAATTGTGTATTCCATGTATGCATCGTAGTCTAGAACTTTTCCTGCATTATTGAAGCCAAATTGAAAGTGTTGCTTTGTTTAGGAAATGATAATAGGCTTCCTTTGATATGTTCAAAATTTTAGAATTATCATATATACTATCACTAGTTGCCCCTTTGAGCCTGTAGATATTTTTGGTACCTGCTTCTTTACTTGAAAAAATTTATTTAGTCCCTAGTTGTTTGCACCCTACTTTCCTAAGCATTGTAACACAAACTGATTGGAACTAGTAGACTAGAAAGTCAATAGACGATTAAGTGTCAAAAGGTGACCAAAGACAGCCGCAAGGTGATGAAAGAGCCCTCATTGAAAGAATGAGCCCCCTATATATGATTAAATAAAAAAGAATTTGGTATATAAAATAAAGATCTAAGGGGAATTCATGAAATGATGTGAGTTACGTGTGATAGGATTGTTAAACAGAGGGATGAAAAATGAACAAAAAGGAAATAAAGAGGTGATGAAGTATAAAACTTACACAGTGCTTAGAAAGTGTAAGTCACTATTATATAGCTTTCCTACTCGTCCCCTAGCCTACATTACAAACCGTGAAAGTCCTACTTGATTTTTTGCGAAGCATGCTTAATTAGTTTAGATATACATAATGTGCAAGCCTATAGTTCTATGCATACATGTGAATGTTTCTTGTGAGTGTGTGGTTTGACTCTTGATGATAAGTCCATACGTCATACTAAATTTTGTGAGTAAGTTTGTGGACTACTTTCTTTGTGTGAGGGTCACCTGTTTGATGAAAGATAGGTGTCATATGATGGTTGGCATGAAGTTTTAATGTTTAAGTTGGTAAAAGTTGTTGAGTTAAATCTTGAGGTCATTTGGTGTCTATATGATGGCCAAGGCCAAGTGTGAAAGCTTATTGAGGCTTGATAAAAAGATTCCTGAAAGAAAGTAGTTGAAGCACAAATGCTATTGTTAGAGAGTCTAGGTCTAGGAAATAGGCATGTGAATTCTTTAAAGACGAACAAAGATCTAAGTGTAGGGTGGTCATCTTAGGAGTTTTTATATGCCTAGGATCCAAATAACACGCTTACTTTAGCTAAGTTTGAGGATGATTTCTTGTGTTTAGGTAGTATTTGAGTCATGTATCTCATTTTGATTAACTGTTATGATTAGTGATTGTAGGTTGTCAAAGAAGAAGAATAAAGTACAAGGAAATGGAAGCACGTGAACTGGAAATGGATCTGATCGCTGGGGCACAATGGACAAAGGCTAAAAGGAGAAATAAAAGTTGAAAGTGAAGAAATCCCTACAACGTATGTTCTCCGCGTCGCAGAGGGAATTAATTATTTGGCCTTGAGATGATTTGGGGCAGAAGACTTTATATCCTCTCTGCGTCGCGTAAAAGAGGAGTTCGACAAAATATGAGAACACAAAGCTTCTCCGCGTCACAGACTTATGTCCAAATTCTTAGCCGATTTTCCCAAACTATAAGTAAACTCGGATTTTATTATTTTGAGGATTCTTTTTCTTGTTTTTGGAGAATAACGACCTGGAGAGCTATCTCTTCTATTTTTAGGGTTCATTCCTAATCTCTACTTCATTTGATTTCTCTTATGTGTATTGAATATTTGAAGATTGAAAATCTTATTATGAGTAGCTAAATTCCCTAGTTCTAGGGATGTGGCTACATAATGATTGCGTACTGTTGAATTTGCTGAATTGATTTTTGTTATCGTATGAATTATTCTTTTGTTCTTAATTTAGTATTTCGTGATTGGACACCATGGAAATAGACTTATTGTCCAAACTGAACTTGGGAGAGGAATATGAGGATAGAATGTGGGGCAAAAGGAGCATGATCTTCCATAGAATTAGGGTTGATTTGTATCTAGAATAGGGATATGCGTAGATACCTTGATTGGTTAATAGAGATGATTATAACTTAATGCTTGGTAAATGGTTCGGTCTATTCCCACTCAATGATGTAGTTAGGCTACCAATTACTATAGACGATTAGAGGTCTAGAGACCATGATCATACATTTAACCCTTAATCAGTGAATTAATAACCAATTGATGTCTATTATATTATATAATATGCATGAATCTAAAGCAGACTGCACCCCTGAAATTTCTCTAGTCATTGTTTGAACTCTAAGTTGCAATTAAATCATAGTAGCTTACTTAAGTTTTCTAGATAGTCAATCCTTTAGAATAATACATAACTATTTTGGGAAACACTCACGTTAATTCATATTTATTGGAAGAATCATAGATAACCTAATCTTAAGTCTATGTGGGTACGACATCAGGCTCTTAAAAAGAGATATTTTATTACTTGCACGACCATATACACTTGAGTGTGTGTTAGGGACGTAACACAAAGCATCTAGTCTAGCTCCATGAGGTTCCTCATATACAGCCAATTGCAGCCTGACCTTAATTCGAGCAATCTCATCATCTTTGTTTGCCAAGGCAACTCCCATGGTCTCCAACTCATGCTTCAACTGAGATTGATCATCCAACAATTTTGAGACCTTACTCCTTGTTATCACCCAAGGGTAACCCCTAGACGTAATACGGCGTACAAGACTCCAAAAAGCATCATACAAGGCTCATAGCATATCATAACATAAGATAATAGAAAAATGGTGCGGAATTTAAAACTTTTTCTTTTACAATCGAAGTCTTTTATAAAAACTTGCGGGAGTCTACACTTTCTCTCAAACCATCTATAACCATTAAGACTACAACTTTGGGACGCAGACCATACAAAAGCTCTAAACATAAAATAAAAGACAAAACAGAAATAATGGGTTTGTCGTCAAAGCTATGAGGACTCACCAAATCTTCAACTCCTTTCTCCTTAGAAACCTATCTTCCAAGAATAGAACTCAAGTCTCCAAACCCTACACTTTGTGAAAAATGTAGAAGAAATATGGGTTAGTGATGAGTCCACAAATTTGACTCATTTAGGGATTTATTTTGATAGAAATAGTTCCTCAAATGCTTATTTTGTCTCAATATCTGATGAAAACTCTTAAGTTTCAGGTATTTGAAGTTTTAATGGAAGCATGGACACTTAGGCGCAAAAAAGGAACAAAAGGGTTGAAAAGAACGAAGAAGCTGAAGCCTGAGCATCGCCAAGCACAGTTGGCGAGTCACCGAAGGGACATATTCTGCCTTTTGTTCTAGTATGCGAAGCCCTCAAGAAGAAAGAGGATAAAAAAGGCGATGAAAGGGGCAGTCGGTGCTTCGCTGAATGGTTCCGTGAAGCAGTACTATACCGCCCAATGGTCCAGAACATGAAGGTGTTGAAGGCAAGCACAAAACGATGATGATACAGAAGAAGGGCAAGTCACCGAGTCATTCGACGGTTTCGACTAACCTCGCCGAGCGATCCCCCAACACTAATTTCTGAATTCTATAAATACTAAACTCTTTATTAATTTTAGAGAGTCGAACCATTATTATTATTTTCAATATAGAATAGTACTTTTTTGGGATATTTTCTCTCAAGTTTGGAGAGGGTTTTTTTTGGAGACTTGAAGAAAGAAGGGTTTCATCTTCCCCAAGTTGGACGTGGGTCTTCTCCATTCTTCTTCATTTTCTTAAATCAAGGTTTAATTTCTTATACCCATTTTGATTTTAGTATCATTTTAGGTGTATTTTGTTATTTCTTTATGTGCGGCTAAACCCCCCATTCTTGGGGTGTAATTTAGCAAATATGTGTTGATATTGTTGTTGGGCCTGGCTTGCTGATAGGTTATATATATTTTAATGGTGATTTAACCTAGTGGTTGTGGTTTAATTTAATGGGTTTGTAGTTGCAAATATAAATCCACTCATGTATTTTTGGGTTGCCCAAGAGGGAGGTCGTAAAACCAAGACCATGAGACTGATGGCCTAAGAAATGGGTCGACATGAGGTTCAGCCCGAGAGGGTGAGCCCTAGTCCCATATCCTAACACTCAGCTCGAGAGAGTGAGTGAGGTAAGGCGTAGGCTGGCCTTCATGCGGTAAATGGGTGTCCGAGAGGAACACATTTGAAACGGGGTAAGTTGCCCGAGAGGGAACTTATTTCCATCTAAAGTTTAGCCTAGTCACTATTATCTTGCAAATTCCCTATCAAAAGCATGTACCCAACGATTTATCTCAACTTGTATTGCGGTCACACCCCAAAAACTTCTCCCCATACTTAATTTTCTTGTTATTTTTGCTGTTTTTACTACTTGTGACAAAACCCCCATTTGATATTTGACACTTTTGTGTCACCCCCTTTAATTTGCTATTTGTTCGTCAATGTCTTTACCTACGACTAGTTACAGTTAAATTTTATTTTTCTATCAATTCTCAAAACCACTCCCTTGGGACACAACCCCAACCCTTGGTTGGGTTACTATATTATCGACGATCGTAGACACTCGTACCGTAGGTTATTGTCGTTGGTCAGGATATGCATCAAAATGGCGCCACTGCCGGGGAGTGGTGTTGTTTGAGAATTTTTAGTTTAATAGAGTTTCTGTTCTTATTAATGGTAGATAACTAATTTAATTGTTAGTTTTGTTCTGTTGATTGTGTAAACATTTTAGAAAGCATGAGTGTTAACAGTAGTAACGGGAGCCAAGTGGGCCATCAGGAAGACATTGGTAACCTCAACGATGTCCAAGAGCCTAACATTAATGATCCACATCTCATGGGAGGTGTTGGAGCCATCCATCTACCTCCAGCAAAGGGCAATGCGGTGTTCCATATAACAAGCACCATGTTGCAACTTTTGCAACTAAAAGGACTTTTCAGTGGATTGGCTCATGAGGACCCACATGAGCACCTTCGAAACTTTGTAGATGTGTGTGGACCATTCTCGTTCAAAAACATCTCTTTAGGAGTCGGTTCGATTAAGGCAATTCCCTTTTTCATTGCTGGGGGAGGCGTGCAAGTGGCTAGCTGAGTTGCTACATAACTCGATCACTTCGTGGGAGGAGTTGGTCACCGTATTTAATGTGCGATTTTTCCCTCGCTCAAAAATGATGAGTATTCGGGATAGCATCGAAAGCTTTAAGCGTCTGAATGGAGAACCTCTGCACTAAACTTGGCTCCGGTTTAAAAATTTGGTGTTACAATGCCCAACCCATGGTCTACCTGATAATGTGCTCCTTCAATACTTTTACCGGAGTCTAGACTCGGTAAACAAAGGTGTAGCTGACCAACTTTCGCTCGGAATATTAATGCAGCAACCATATGTAGTAGCAGCTCAACTTCTCAATGGCATGACAACCATCAATAGGGCTAGCTACACCCGTGATGACCACGTCTCACCGGTCAAATTTCAGCTATCCAAGGAACAGGATGAGAAAGATAATGAGAGAGACCAAAACATGGCCAAGATCATGACGTAACTTGCTATTTTATCCAAAAATGTCATGGGGGCTGGTACCCGTGGTGTCAATGTTGTGGGAGTCAGGGATGTAAATCCTAAGGAGATGAAGTTTGAAGCCATGTATGATGAGGAAGTAAATTTTCTGGCTAACCAAGGTGGGGGCAATTGTTCAAACTATCCATGGCAGGGTGGTAATCAATGATGGGTTAGAGAGGATGGCTGGAAGGATCGAGATAGTGAATGGAGGGACCGTAATCCAAATTGGAAGGATGGGGAAAAGGATAAATATGTGCCTCCCCACGAGCGTTAGAAGCCCAAGGATTCGGAAGGTGGTAGGTCCGAAGATTTGCTCTCGCGTATCCTAAACAAAGTTGAAGGGTCAGAGAAAATACTGAAAGGTATGAAAGAAGACGTGTCTGCCCACAGCCAGACTGTCACCTCTCATTCAGTTTCGATCAAGCAATTAGAAACTCAAATGGATCCTATCTCGTCTCATTTCAATTCGAAACAACAAGGGGGTTTGCCAAGTGATACTATGGCTAACCCCAAGAGTGAGGTCTGAAGATGGACTTGCGTCGTGCCACGACGTTAACTAAGGCGCTGTTTGGGAGGCAACCCAAAACCCTTTTAGTATTTCCTAATTAATAGTAGAATAGTGGTGTGTTGATTGTACAAGTTAAATTAAGAGAGGTAATTGAAATAGCATATGGAGGGAAGTAGCAGGTCCAGTTGGCGGATCGCCGACAAGATCGGCGAACACGATTCTTTCTGCCGTCTAACTCAAGGCACTGTCAGCTTGGATCCTGTTAAACTCAACGGTCTGGAGAAAATTAGTGGCGCATCGCCGACCATGTCGGCAATCTCGATGAAACCGTTGATTGGAATACTCACATGAGCTAAAGATCCTGTTGCAGTTGGTGAAGAAATGAAACACTTAGCGCTTCGCCGAGTGAATGGGCAAAGTGACTAACATCATCAAATGGGCGGAAACTGGACGGTTTTTGCAAGCCACAGGTTTAAAAGTTCCATTTCATTCACTTTCCCTCACTGCTTCATCCTATAAAACTCACACCCGCACTCTAGCATTATATTTCTTGCACTTCTAGGGTATTTTGAGTGTTGGATTGTGCTCGAATTTGGATCGCATTGCCGCCTAGCACGTCAGTATTATCTAAATCGGCACCAAAGGTTGGTAATTGAACCCCTCAGTTATTTTATCAAAATTGGTACTCATTCACATAATGATTGATAGCATAAAATCTCTGCTGAGTCTCTAAGTTACTGGGATTGCATATATTATCGATTATGATTTGGTATTTTCTGCATGATTTGAGGGACTCCCACTTAGCTATGCTTTGAGCTGAATTGTTACGCGGTGGGAATAGAAGATTCTAAGGGTCTTTGTTGAAATTGAGTTATATAAGATCATGTTGCATTATCTGGGATTGTGGGGTGAGATTTGAAAGGCTGGGTTGAAAATAAACACGTTGAGCTGATCAGAGAGATGAACAAAATCCACCGAACTGCTCGGCGGTTCGCCTAACATCCCTATTTTGCCTTTAACTAAATACTTTATGTATTGATTAATCTGTGACTTTCGGCAGTCAGTTTAATTCGCACAATGCACTCGGTGACTCACCGAAAGATCCCTTGTTCGCCCTTTGTTTGTGCCCTTGTATCATTTGTACATCATTTTCAACGAATTAGTCTAACATGACAGTCACCTCGCCAACTAGCTTGGCTAAGCGATTCCACACTCAGAAAAACCCTTTTGCTTCTATTTGAATTACTATCTAACTTATCCTCGAAGTCTTTGCAGAAATGGCTAGACCAAAAGTCGCAGGGAGAAATGATCCACCCAGGCATATAAGAGCACGAGAGTTTAAAAAAGATGAAAAGAAAGCAGAGCTAGCCAGACAAAGGAAATATACCAAGGAAGCCAGAGAAAAGAGATGAATTGCCATCGACTCTAATGTGCCTCCATGGGCTCGAAGTTTCGTTAATGCAATACGGGCCTTTGGAGTAGCTCATGAGATAGACCAGATGATTGCAGCTAATCTTGCTGCAGAGGCCAAGGCAAAGGCAAACAATGAGACCAAAACAACAATACTCCGGGGACCATTATTTTACTTCAGGGAGATGCATCGGGCACTGATGCCCTGGCAGATACAGAGACTGCATAGACATGACCCTTCTTTACCTCTTTCTATGTCTTACCTTTCTTCAACTCTAGATACTGTCATTATTTGCATTTGAGGACAAACATTTTTTTGTGGTGGGGTGAGGCCCACACCTTTTGTGTTGATAGTTGTGTTTTGTGTATATAATTGGGTTGTTCTGTGTTAAACTTATGTTTATATGCTTTTTGTCGATGTTTGAATTTGTGGCTCCGCTTATTATTAATTGCAAAATGATTTTGACCCTTCTGAAATTTTTGGAATTTTTTGCACCTTTTTTCCACCCCTCGTGAGTTGAATGTGGCTGTTCTTTTGCAAAAAAATTGAGTCTCGGTTTCGATCAATACCGATGACTTGAATAGTGCTCTCAATTGAAAGAACATGAATGCGCGGCTACGACAAGACCAAATAAAGTTGCATAAACAATATGTGAACTCTTTGCATCTCGTTGTGATTAGTCATTTATCGAGTTGATTCTTTTGTAATGACCATTGCATACTAGCGAAAATGTGTAGTCTTGTTTGATTTAAGTGTAGATGCCTTGTGTGATTAGCTCTCTCTGAACCATGCATGAATAAACCTAGAATTTACCCTGTTAGTCTGATTGATTTATAAAGGTGTGCTCTTGAGATGATCTTAGGAAACTTTAAAGAGTGTGAGCCAAATTTAACATATACCTCTTTTGTGGCCTACCCGTGAGCATGTGAAACTCTTTTAAACACCCTTGAGCCTTACCTTTCTTTGGAAAAACCTTGATGAACCCTAGACCTTACTTGACCCACTACCTATAATCCTCTTGATTTGTGGTTTAGCAAATAGCCAACTTAGGCCAAAAGCCTAAGTTGGGAGTGTGGTGAAAAGGAAAAGGAGAAGTCAAGAAGTGCAAGAAAAGTCTCCTTTAACCCATGGTGTTGCAGAACGATGGAAGCCCCTAGTAAAAAAAACAAAAAAAAAATGTTGAATAAAGTACAAAAGAAATCGGCTTTCCAAGCAATCCATGGAGGTGAATAAAAAGATGACTTAGAAGCACTAGAAAAAAAATTGATAGATAAAAAGAAGGGAATGCCTTGAGAATACCACATCTCACGAGGAAATAGTCATTGAGCCTAAATGACCATACCTTTGCACTCATCCCCATTACAAGCCTTAGAAAGACTTTTTTGATCTTGATTGAGCCGGACCGAAGATCGATCATAAAATTAGGGAAGCATATGGGTGAAAACATGCATTGTGTTCATCTTTTTTTGTGTGAGCATTGCATTTGATTCGTGATCTTGAATTGATTAACCTCTATGTGTGAAGATGGAATCATTCTTTATGTGAGGGCATTTAGACACTTTTTGTTGAGCTTGAACATGCACAAGTACCAAGTATTGCGAGCATGAGAATCTTTGGTAATGGTGTGTCACAACATGAATTTTTGAGTACACAATTGATTCTTGCATAGTAAATTGAGTCTTGTTGTGTGCATTCATAATTGAGTCTTGTGTAGCACTGTTTGAGATACCCTTTTTTGAACGGTTGAACTCAAGTTTTCTTGAGGACAAGCAAAAGTTTAAGTTCGGGGTGTTGATGAGTCCTCAAATTGGACTCATTTAGGGCTTTATTTTGATAAAAATAGTGTCCTCAAATGCTTATTTTGTCTTAATATCTGATGAAAACTCTTAAGTTTCAGGTATTTGAAGTTTTAGTGGAAGCATGGACACTTAGGTGCAAAAAGGAACAAAAAGGCTGAAAAGAACGAAGAAGCTGAAGCCTGAGTATCGCCAAGCACACTTGGCGAGTAGCCGAAGGGACAGATTCCACCATTTGTTCCAGTATGCGAATCCCTGAAGAAAGAGGATCAAAAAGGCGATGAAAGGAGCAGTCAGCACTTCACCGAATGGTTCCGCGAAGCAGTACTATACTGCCCAATAGTCCAAAATGTGAAGATGCTGAAGGCAGGCACGAAACGACAAATAGACAAAAGAAGGGCGAGTCGCCGAGTCATTCGGCGGTCTCGACTAACCTCGCCGAGTGATCCACCAACACTATTTTTTGAAGTCTATAAATACCAAATTCTTTATTAATTTTAGAGCATCGAACCATTATTATAATTTTCAATATAGAATAATACTATTTTGGGATATTTTCTCTCAAGTTTGGAGAGGGTTTTTTTTGGGAGACTTGAAGAAAGAAGGGTTTCATCTTCCCCAAGTTGGAAGTGGGTATTCTCCATTCTTCTTCCTTTACTTATATCAAAGTTTAATTTGTTATACCCATTTGATTTTAGTATCATATTAGGTATATTTTGTTATTTCTTGATGTGCGGCTAAAAACCCCCATTCATGGGGTGTGATTTAGCAAATATGTGTTGATATTGTTGTTAGGTCTTGCTTGCTGATAGGTTAGATGTATTTTAATGCTGATTTAACCTAGTGGGTGTGGTTTAATTTAATGGGTTTGTAGTTGCAAATATAAAACCACCCATGTGTTTTTGGCTTGCCCAAGAGGGAGGTCGCGAAACCAAGACCACTAGACTGATGGCCTAAGAAGTGGGTTGACATGAGGTTCAGCTCGAGAGGGTGAGCCCTAGTCCCATATCCTAATAGTCAGCTCGAGAGACTGAGTGAGGTAAGGCATAGGCTAGCCTTCATGTGGAAAATGGGTGTCCGAGAGGAACACATTTGAAACAGGGTAAGTTGCCCGAGAGGGAACTTATTTCCACCTAAAGCTTAGCTTAGTCACTATTATCTCGCAAATTTCCTATCGAAAGCATGTACCCAATGATTTATCTCAATTTGTAGTGCGGTCACACCCCAAGAACTTCTCCCCATACTTAATTTTCTTATTATTTTTGTTGTTTTTACTACTTATGACAAAACCCCCATTTGATATTTGACACTTTTGTGTCACCCCCATTAAATTGCTATGTTTTTGTTTGTCAATGTCCGCAGATACGACTAGTTAGAGCTAAATATTATTTTTCTATCACTTCTCAAAACCACTCCCTTGGGACACGACCTGAACCCTTGGTTGGCTTACTATATTATCGACGATGGTAGACACTCATACCATAGGTTAGTGTCGTTGGTGACGATAAGCATCAGTTAGCACAAAAATATACTAAGTATGATAGCCATTCATAAAATCATTTAAAACATTCAAAAAAGGACATTTTAGTTGGAAAGCATGCATTTACTACGTTGAGAATCATTATGCACTTTTAGTGTAAAACACAAGTCACAATACTTGTGCATTGTATTAATGGCATCCCATAATACCACTCATACTAAGTATCCCTTTGAGACCACCATAGTCATGTTTACCATTCTTGGATCCCATCTTTAGCTTATTTATTATAGACAAGGAAACATTCATATTTAATAAGTCATGACAAGGAAAGCAACTCATAGAAACAATCCACGTTAACATACAACATTACAAGTATCCTTGACATCACATGCAATTATCATTTAGTCACAAACACATTCATTACATGAGTCATCTTGACAAAGAGGAACCTACCATAACTACTCTCAAAGACTACTTGTGCAATGCATGGATGAAGTCTAATACCCCCACCCATACTAGGTAGAACTTCTTGAATAGCCATAGTACATCCTAGACTTGACCTTGTGGGAATTTGCTTTAATCGAGATATACCATGTAAGCTTGAATGGAATCTGGTGTATGCCCCACACCGAAAAGGGGTGTCCTACTTGCCTAAGGTAGAACTTAAATGTATTAGCTTGGAAATGGATCCAATAGCTAAATAACCTATGGGGGCACGTAGTTTATGGGATAAGGAGATTTCTTCTAGAAACCCAACCATACTTAACGGGGGAGTTTCCATCTTATGAGATTAACGTTAGAAACCCGACCTGTTTAATTGACAGGAGAGCCTTTATCGCATTTTCAATATCCACTTGGTGCTAAGCATAATTCCTATGAAGTATTTACTGAATCCTAACTTAGTTCATTAGGATAGCTCATTAGATCATGCATGAGAATGTACTTTCACTGTCCATGTCTTCTTGATAGATTCAATTAGGTGAGAACTGACTTTCAACCTACAATCTTCATGTTGGATTCAAATAGGTGAGAACTCACTTTCATCCTAGAATATCCAATATGTGAGGAAATCGTTTACATTATACTCATCATGTGTCTATGAGAATGAACTTTCAATCGTCACAATAATATCATCATAATCATGTATAAGTGTGTGTGAGTGAGAATAGACTTTCAACCACACCACAAGTACATCAAACTCATGATCACTTTACTTTCTCAAAAGATGGTCTTAAATCATGAACACACTTTCACAAGCATGGATAATATCATATATTGCCCCTATAAGGACCAAAGACCATATTCAATCAACACATCTATAATTCATCTTATTAGACACAGATATCATCATAGTTCAAGTAATCAAGTCATTAAATGCATGATCTCAAACAATCATAATATAGGTTATGTTGGTGGAGTCTTTCCATAATAAAACCACATACAATTCAGCAGAAATAATAGCTTCCCTCTTAAAGCCTTAACATTATTAGCTCATTTGTATTAGCTTCTACCCTTAAACCCCTAGAAATTATCTTCATACTACAAGCCTTACTCTCAAGAAATACCTCACATGATCATCATGTATACCTAATTCTCAAGGTAATCCAACCACATGCTTCATTCTTAACCAATTATAGTCATATAATATCATACAAACTCAATCTCAATATCATCAATCCATGATCCATCATATAAACCCTAATCTAAGAAATTCATGTTTACAAGCTTTACTTTTAAGTAATTCATCTTTAGTTCCTCAAATCTCAAGTAATTCATAAAGTAGTTCATCAATCTTAGAAGGTCACACCTAAGCCCTCAATTGCCTCCTCCACGACCTTAACCAAACTATAACAATTTCACCCTTAAACCTTATGTTAATATAGAATACATATATATTCATACTAAAATCATGTAATTACACCATAAACAACCATTATCCATTCAATTGTATCAACACTCACACTCTAAGATTCACTTTAGGAAAAGAGGGAAATTCATGGACCCTTGAAGAATTTATCTTAAAACAGTAAGTAATCATCAATTTGATCATAAAATAATTAAATTAAACCATTGAAAGGGATTTTGGAAAGAGTCCATGACTTGGAGTGAAAACCCTAGGATTTGGAGAATTTTCTACTTTGAAATTGGAAGTTTGAGGACTTCATGTATGAAAAGCTAACGATGAATCAAAACTACCATACTATAAGTGAAGAACTCCAACAAATTCGAGTCGAAAAGCTCCCATCTTCAAGCTCTAACTTGATCTTCTTCTTCTTCTTCAATGCAGTTTTAGAGAGAAAATTTTTGGAGGTAAAGTTGCTTATGATTTAGGGTCTTGGGAATTATGAAGTAAATAGGTTAGTTAATGGTTTAAAATTACTTATATTAGTCTATGAAAATGAATTAAAATGACTCCACATTAAAATAGTTAAATTAGGAATTACCTAAAAGACCCTAAGCTTGGCCGAGTTTGAGGCAGCCTACAGACATGACCTACGGCCTAGCCCCACGGACTGTGGGTGGGTCCACGGGGCTTGTTGCATGTCTGTAGTTCATGGCTTGTAGCTCCTCATCAAGTACCTTAACCCACGACTTGGTTCCACGGGGCGTGGATGGACCAAGCCGAGTAGGTCCCATCCGTAGGTCTCGCAATTGGGCAGTTTTGGGGTAACTTGCGGTTACACTTTAGGGTCCTCCTCAAGGACCCCTTGGTTGGTCCTTGGGGGTTCGTACCTTGACTTCTAACCTCTAAACACATCATCCTAGGTACAAGAATCCATTTTACAACATTAACTCTCACATCAAACTCTAAAACTCTCACGTAAGGCTCTAGTTTCACCTACTAGTTTTAGGGGGCGTAGCAATATCTCCCCCTTGGGAACATTGATCCTCGAATGACATTGCTAAACACTTAACGTAATTAAAGACTCAAGACTAGCAGCCCATCATGCATGAAACATCATAACAATGCACAAAACAAGGAGGAAACATCAACTCCATCTCAAAGTATCATGAATGCAATACAAGGGAGTAGGAACTACTTCTAACAACCCAATATGCACGAAACTCAATATTACTCATTTGTATAGGAGGAACTAACTTATCCAACTAAAATAATGCTCAACACAACATCATGGAGACAATATGCAATATCTCACAAAGCATACTAGAGCATGTTCATTAACCCATCTCATGAAGTCAAATAGGTAACTCATACCAAATGCATAACAACATGAGGAACATAAATCATGAAAACTCATTTTCTCATTAAACATAAATTTCATCAAGAACATGCATCATTTAAGGAAACCATGGAAAAAATATAATTCACACATGACTACCAAAATAAGGAAATTTTAGAGGAACTACTTTCAACATCCAAGACTTCACAACCATGAAACAAGTGAAGGGAAACTTATCATTTCAAGCGAAAGTATGAATAGAAGGAAATATAAGGATATTGGGACATCTCTTTGGCCCTTGGCCTCTCAACTAGCACCCTCACCTATAACCTTCACACAAATACCACTCCTTCACAGCTTCATGAAAGCAATTTCCTCACTCTTCTATTTCTTGATTTGCCAGTCTACGACCTCTACCAGAACTTTCTAAATTATGGAGGTTCTCACTTAGGCACTCTAGCTCACAAGCACTCTTACCAACACCACTCAAGACCTCATATGAGCCTACCAAACCGGGATTACACTTCTCAAACTGACTACACCTCTCCAGATGAGAATTTCAAGCCAAACCTAATCATGAACATCTAGAACACTAAACGACCTTGCTATCTAAGCACATTATCTCCCTCTTGGGAGTAAGCCTATACAGACTCTTCTAAGCCTCATCTGTTTCAATTTTAAGGTCGGAGCAAGTTATCACTCATCTTTCACATCCATCACACAAGGTTATTCTAAACCATGGAGAATTTCACTTCTACCTTTGTTTAAAGGAGACTACTCACTCAACATCTCTAGGCATCACTCAAACACCACTATTCATCAAATCCTCCAACACACCCTAAAACTCATCATGACTAAGTCGGGTTCTACCAACAAACACACATAACCATAATGCAACCTATTCATACCAAAGGATTCCATGTAAACCTATCATATCAAGTCTCATCTAGTCATATAGTCATAATTGGCATCACTACCAACCTTTTCTCCCTCGATCCTTGTAGCATGAGCCTTTCAAGTGTATCACATCCTAAAGACCATCAAATAAGAAATAGGAGAGAGACCTTATAGAGTTAAACTCTATGGCACGACTTAGAGAATGAAGAAGTGAGATTTTCCTAACATCCAATAGCCACCTATTAATAAATGTGGCATGCTTCACACTTTGAATAAGACTCTACTAGATGTGGTTTGAGACAATCCTAGAACCATCCCAAAAATTTGTGCTCTGATACCATATTTGTTACAATCCAAGGGTACCCCCTAGACGTAACACGACGTACTAGACTCTGAAAAGCCTCATAGAATATCATAACATAAGATAATAGAAAAATGGTGTGGAATTTAAACTTTTTATTTTACAATTGAAATCTTTTATAAAAACAAGCAGGAGTCTACACTTTGTCTCAAATCATCTATAACCATTAAGATTACAACTTTGGGACGCAACCCATACAAAAGCTCTAAACATAAAATAAAAGACATAAAGGAAATAATGGGCTTGTCCTCGAAGCTATGAGGACTAACCAAATCTTCAACTCCTTGCTCCTTAAAAACCCATCTTCCAAGAATAGAACTCAAGTCTCCACACCCTACACTTTGTGAAAAATGTAGAAGAGATATGGGTTACAACAAAAATGTCCTAGGTATGATAGCCATGCATAAAATCCTTTAAAACATACAAAAAGGGACATTTTAGTTGAAAAGCATGCATTTACTAAGTTCAGACTCATTATGCACTTTTAGTGTCAAACACAAGTCACAAAGATGTTCATCATATAAATCTTTATAACATAATAGAACCATCTCGTAGGTAAACCTAAGTTATACTTGTGCATTGTATTAATGGCATTCCATAATACCACTGATACTAAGTATCCCTTTGAGGCCACCACAGTCATGTTTACCATTCTTTGATCCCATCTTTAGCCAATTTCTTATAGACAAGGAAACATTCACATTTAATAAGTCATGACAAGGAAAGCAACTCATAGCAACAATCCACGTTAACATACAACATTACAAGTAGTCTTGACATCACATGCAATTACCATTTAGTCACAAACACATTCATTACATGAGTCATCTTGACAAAGAGGAACCTACCATAACTACTCTCAAAGGATACTAGTGCAATGCATGGATGAAGTCCAATACCCCCACCCATACTAGGTAGAACATCTTGAATAGCCATAGTACATCCTAGACTTGACCTTGTGGGAATTAGCTTTAACCGACAAAGACCACGTGAGCTTTCATGGAATCTGGTGTATGCCCCACACCCAAAAGGGGTGTCCTACTTGCCTAAGGTAGAACTTAAATGTATTAGCTTGGAAATGGATCCAATGGCTAAATAGCCTATGTGGTCACATAGTTTATGGGATAGTGAGATTGCTTCTAGAAACCCAACCTTACTTAAAGGGGGCACTTCCATCTCATGAGATTAACTTTAGAAACCCGGCCTATTAAATTGACGGGAGAGCCTCTATCTCATTTTCAATATCCACTCGGTGATAAGCATAATTCCCGTGAAGTATTTACAGAATCCTAAGTTGCTTCATTAGGATAGCTCATTAGATCATGCATGAGAATGTACTTTTATTGTCCATGTCTTCTTGATAGATTCAATTAGGTGAGAACTGACTTTCAACCTAGAATCTTCATGTTGGATTCAAATAGGTGAGAATTAACTTTCAACCTAGAATCTCCAATATGTGAGGAAAACTTTCACATTATACTCATCATGTGTTTATGAGAATGAACCTTCAATCAACACAATAATATCATCATAATCATGTATAAGTGTATGTGAGTGAGAATAGACTTTCAACCACACCTGAAGTACATCAAAATCATGATCACTTTACTTTCTCAAAAGATGGTCTTAAATCATGAACACACTTTCACGAACATGGATAATATTATATATTGCACCTATAAGGACCAAATACCATATTCAATCAACACATCTAGCATTCATCTTATTATACATGGAAATAATCATAGTTCAAGTAATCAAGTCATTAAATGCATGATCTCAAATACTCAGAATTTAGGTCATGTTGGTGGAGTCTTTCCACAATAAAACCACATACAATTCAACACAAACAATAGCTTCCCTCTTAAAGCCTTAACATCATTAGTTCATTTATATTAGCTTCTACCCTTAAAGCCCTAGAAATTATCTTCATACTACAAGACTTACTCTCAAGAAATACCTCACATGATCTTAATATCATTAAACCATGATCCATCATATTATTCCTAATCTAATCAATTCATGTTTACAAGCTTTAATTTTAAGTAATTCATTTTTAGTTCCTCAAATCTCAAGTAATTCATGAAGTAGTTCATCAATCTTAGAAAGTCACACCTAAGCCGTCAATTGCCACTTCAATGGCCTAAACTAAACTATATCAATTTCACCCTTAAACCTTAGGTTAATCAAGAATACATGTATATTCATACAAAAATAATGTAATTACACCATAAACAACCATTATCCATTCAATTGTATCAACACTCACACTTTGAGATCCACTTTAGGAAAACAGGGAAATTCGTGGACCCTTGAAGAATTTATCTAAAAACAGTAATTAATCATCAATTTGATCATAATATAATGAAATTAAACCATTGAAAACGTTTTTGGAAAGAGTCCATGACTTGGTGTGAAAACCCTAGGTTTTGGAGAAATTTTTACTTTGAAATTGGAAGTTTGAGGACTTCATGGATGAATAGCTAACGATGAATCAAAACTACCATACCTTAAGTGAAGAAATCCAACAAATTCGAGTAAAAACTCTCCCATATTCAAGCCCTAACTTGATCTTCTTCTTCTTCTTCAATGGAGTTTTAGAGAGAAGATTTTTGGGGGTAAAGTTGGTTATGGTTTGGGGTCTTGGGAATTATGAAGTAAATAGGTTAGTTAATGGTTTAAAAGTACTTATATTAGTATATTAAACTGAATTAAAACGATTCCACATTAAAATAGTTAAATTAGGAATTACCTAAAAGAACCTAAGTTTCGCTGAGTTTGAGGCAGCCTACAGTTATGGCCTACGGCCTAGCCCCACGAACCGTAGGTGGGTCCATGGGGCATGCTGCAGGTCCGTGGTTCATGACATGTAGCTCCTCATCAAGGCCCTTGTTGCACGACATGGTTCCACGGGGGGTGGATGGACCTACGCCCAGTAGGTCCCATCCGTAAGTCTCTCAATTGGGCAGTTTTGGGGCAACTTGGGGTTAGGCTTTAGGGTCCTCCTCAAGGACCCCTTGGCTGGTATTTGGGGGTCATACCTTAACGTCTAACCACTAAACACCTCATCCTAGGTACAAGAAGCCATTTTGCAACATTAACTCTCACATCAAATTCTAAAACTCTCACGTAAGGCTCTACTTTCACTTACTAGTTTTAGGGGGCGTAACACTCCTATTCCTAGCTTTGCCTTCCACAAACTCACACTCGATGAAAGTGTTCAAGGAGATTGAATGATTCATCGTGACTTTGACTCCACACTGACTTGACGTATCCGGGCGCTTCATCCAATACTAAGCATCCACGTCTTTCAATAGTACTATAACCCAACTAGTGAGTTGTGGTCGAATCCCAAATGAGTGGTTTGTAATCGAGAATTAAGAGAAAAGTATAAATGTGTTCAAGTTAATTATAGCTATAAACATTTACGAAGAAAGAGATATCAAATTAAAGGGTGACACAAGTGTCAATTATCAAAGGGGTTTGTAATTAATTATCAACTAAAATGACAACTAAACACAAGAATGCAAATATGGAGACGGAATTCTTGGGATGTGACAGGAATATGGGCTAAATTAAACAACCGGGTAAATGCTATTGATAGTAAATCACTGTAAATTGGTAACTAAGCTAGACTTTAGTGGGGGCAAATTTTCTCTCGAACAATTTACCCTGAATCAAATCGGTTTCTCTCGAACATCGATAAGCGACAATTAAGCATAGCCTTCACCTTAGTCCATTCATTCTCTCGAGCTGAATGTGTGACAGAGGGTTTAGGATTCATTCTCTCGAGCTGAACCCACGACAACCCAATAACCATATATTATCGATTCAGTAGTTTTGGTTTTAAAACCTCTCTCTCGAGCAAGTCAAAAACATGAAGATAACATTGTATTTGCAACAAAAACCCCATTCAATTCAAACACAACTACTTAACGAAATCACCTTTAAACATCAAAATAACTATCTATAAGCAATAGCCAGTAGTAAATTCAACCCATATTCACATGTTCACACCCCAAGAATAGGGGTTTTAGCTAGACATAGTAAAGAGATAGAAATCGATACCGAAAAGTGTTTCCATCAAATGGGTATGATAGATATCTTTACACATGTCAAAGATGAAGAATCTTCAATACCCACTTCCAATTGCTTAGAAAATGGAAATCTTCAAATCTTCAAAGCTAAGAAAAATTGTCTCTAAAATCTAAGTTCTAAAACAGAGTAATTCTAAAAATTGGTTTCTGAATTGTAAAACTTGATACTAAACTAAAAATTCAAATAGGTATTTATAGTTGTCAAAAAGTGTGTTGTGAAGGATCACTCGGCGCAGTTAGTCGGGATCGCCGATCCACTCGACGATCCGCCCTTTGGTCTGGTTCATCACCTTTCTGCATTTGCCTTCAGTGACTTCAAGTTTTGTAACGTTGGGCGATGAAGTACTGCATCGCGGAATCGTTCGACAACTCACCGATTTCTCCTTTATCTCGTCGACTCGATTTTCTCCTTCAGAACGTTGCACAATGGAATAGTAGGTGTGACCTTAGCCAATCGGCCACTCGCTTAATGGTTTAGGCGATCCTCAGGCCGTCTTTTCTTCGTTATTTTCAGCTGCCTTGTTCCTTTCTGCTCAATAGTGTCCATGCTTTGTCTCTAACTCCATATACCTGACACTCAAGGATTTTCATGAGTTATTGAGACAAAGTATGTATTTGAAGACACTAAATCTATCAAAACAAAGCCCTAAAAAAGTCCAAATCCTAGACTCATCAACATCCCCAACTTAAACTTTTGTTTGTCCTCAAGTAAAACTCAAGTTCAGCAGTTCAAAAAGGATGTCTCAAATAGTGCTTCACAAGACTCAATCATGAATGCACACAAAAAGCTTAACTTACTCATGCAAGGATCAATTGTGCACTCAAAGATTCAAGTTGTGACTCAACATTACCAAAGAATCTGAAGCTCACTATACTTGCTTCAAATGTAAGTTCAAGCTCAACAAAGGTATTCAAATGCCCTCACAAAAAGAAAGATTCCATATCCACTCGATGGTTCAATAATTTAAAGTTCTGGAATCAAGATCAACACTCACACTCGCAAAGATAAACACAATGCATGATTTCACCCATAGGTTTGCCCTTATTTTCTAATTGACTTTTGCTTCAGCTCATTCGAGATCAAAAAGGTTTTTTTTCAAGGCTTGTAAAGGGGCTGAGTGTAATGGTATGGTCATTTAGGCTTATAGGCTGAAATCCTCATGAATTGTGATGTGAACAATACCTTCTTTCCTTTTCTTCATCATTTTCATTCAAGCTCAAAAGTCACCTCTTATTCATCTTCCATGAGTTATTGGAAACCCCATTTTCTTTGTATTTCCACAACCTTATTTCTTTTTCTTTTTCCATATCTTCTTCTTTTTCTCTTTTTTTTTTATATGTAGGGGTTCCATTTTTCTCAAAACATGGGCAAAAGGGAGTTCTTTGCATTTTCTTGATTTGCCTTATCTTTTCACCACACCCCCAACTTAGGATTTTGGACTAAGTTGGCTATTCACACAAACTACAAATCATGAGTATTATAGGTAATGGATCGATAAAAGGTCACAGTGTATCAAGTTTCTTCCAAGAAAAGGATAAGGCTCAAAGGGTGCTCAAAAGAGGTTCACACACTCACAAGGTAAGCCACAAAACATGTATAATTCCAAATTAGTTCACACTCTTTAAAGTTACCTAAGATCATCTCAAGAAATTGCATCACTTAGTCAACCGGACAAACGGGGCAAATTCTAGGTGTCATCACACATGGTTCACGGTAAGCTCATTACACTAGGAATTGACCCCAATGTCAAACAACATTTCACACTTTCGCTAGTGTGCAATGTTCATCACAAGAGACTCAATTTGATATTTGTCTAGTCACAACGAGATGCAAAGAGTTCACATACTGTGTATGCAACTTCAATTGACCTCGTCGTAGCCGCGCATTCATTTATGTTCAATTATGAGCACTATCTGAGTCATCGGTATTGATCAAAACCGGTACTCAAATTTATAAAAGAATAGCCACATTCAACACATACAAGAGGTGGAATTTTTTTTTGGAAGGCTCAAAAATCATTTATAATTAAAAGCAAGGAGCCACAAGCTCAAAACTTCCACAAAAAGTAGTGTATAACATGAATTTACCTCAAAGCCCAAATATATAAATAAAACAAGAAAGAGTCACACAAAAGGTGAGCCTCACCCCACCACAAATAAAAGCATTTGTCCTCAAATGCAAAAAAGATAATAATATCTAAAAATCAAAAGAAATAAAGACAGAGAGGGAGGTAAAGAGGGGATCATGTCTACGCAGTCGCTCCATCTGTCTGGCATCAGTGCCCGGTGCATCAGTCTGGTCTCGAGCCTCAGTACCCGTTGTCACCTCTGGGGGAACAACAATATCAGACCCACTAGAAGCAGCCAAGGGAGTATCTGTCAAGGAAGCCTGCACAATAGCATCTACCATGGCCTCTTCAGTCTTAGTAAGGCTCTCATATGAAGCTTCCTCACCTACCTAAAGCAAATCCTCATCCGTCTCCGCCTCAGACTCGGGATTAGCTGGCTCATCGAGGATCTCCACCATCCCGAAGACCATAGACATATCGATGGACTTCAGCTGGTCCACATCTTTTCTCAGCTCAGCAATAGAGGCTTTTAAAGACGTCATCTCCTTGGTGGTCCCTTGGCCATGCTCACACATCGCTATCCTTGCTGCAAGGGCATCAATGGCAGCGCTCAATGGTGTCACAACATCAGTCAGGGTAGTCTGAATCACGCCTAGAATAGAGGTCTCAAGTCTAGAAGCCCTACGATCCGCAGAATGGGCAAGCTGTTTCATCCGGAGTAATGAAGCCTGGGTGATCCGAGCCCGGGAGACAGCAGCAGGAGCAGGTCTAGGATGTAGTGCAGCAACAGAAGAACTAGGAACATCAGAAGGAGTAGCAGTAGAGGTACCTGAAGGCCCATAAGCCGGAATAGACAAAGATGCCTCTGCAGGTAATGAGTCTGTGTCTACAACCGGGGAAGAGTCCACCGGGGCTGCCTTCTTCTTCTTTTCAGCTTGGTCCTTTAAATATTTTGCCTCGATCCTCCAGATATCGGTAGAGGATGTGGGAATCACTTCCACATCCTTCTTGGCATCTCTAGGTACCCGAGCCGGTCTGCACAACTCGATGATAAAAACCGAGAAGGGAAGAGAGGTTTGGCGCTGCTTGGCTCTCATGACCATCTCATGTGCTATGATCATCCCTAGATTCAGTATCGTCCCATTAATGATGCAACCCAGACAAGCTGCTTTGGCATGGCGGAGTATGGACTTATTCTGGGATGACATAATAGTACTGCTGATGAAGCCAAACCAGAATCGTGCAGCGATGTTCAGATCCTTCCTCTTAATAGGTGCTCCAATATCAAGCCACTCTGGAGCACCGTCTGATATTAACGGGGCCAACTACTTCTTCATGTGTTCTCCAGAGTCTTTGTTCTAATCATGTGCTGACAGTCATCGTCAATGTCATTTAAGCACTCCAAAACCGCATTGATTGCATCAGCATCACACTTCACTCTTTTACCTCTAACAACCACGTAGTCAACTTGTTTAAAAGAAGCTGCCTGCTTCTTCCTTTGTGGTATCAAGGTTCCATAAGAGGCATAGAACTCTCGGACCCAATTTGGAATATACAGGCCACAAAATTTGGTGAAGATCTGGAACTTGTGAGATTTCAAGCAATCTATTATCTCCGGGTATCTATTGATAACCTCATCTATGGACAGACGCTTTTCCTCAAGGATCGTCCTCAGCCCCTTAGTCTTTAATATGTTCAATGACTTGGGGGGAGGACCCTGTACACGAGGTGCTAGGACTATAGCTTGTTTTGGAACTGGAGGAGAAGAAGTAGTGGGCTGAGGGGTTCTGATCGTAAAAAGATCATGCATCTTTTTAGATCGTAACTCTGCCCTCTGCACTGCTACAAGTTCTTCATCATCAGTCGCTATAGTTTGAGGCTCCTAATGCTCACCCTCACTCTCAGATGTGGTGAGGTTAGCGTCATAGATGTCGTCACTGTCGGAGCTTGACTTTGGTGATACAGGTACTTTTCCTTTACCCTTGCCTTTCCCACCAGTTGTGGATACATCTGCATTCTCATTGAGTGTAATCCCTTTTGCTTTCCCTCGGGGTGGCATGTTTCTTCCTGCAACTTTAGATCTAGCCATGTCTGCAAAACATCGAGAAAAAGTAAGAAACATTTAAGTTAAAATCACAGAGACACAGTTGCAGACAGACTCGCCGAATTGGTCGGTGAGTCGCCAAATCGCTTTGGCGAGCTAGGTCGGGCTCGCTAAAAGGATTGGATTAAAAATTATGGCAAATTGGCGATGGGAAAGGCCTTTCAGCGAATCGCCGACAACATTTAGCGAGCAAGGTTCAGCTCGCCAAAAGGTACAATGCAAAAAGGGTTCAGGAGTGCAGACAAAAGGGGATTAAGAAATCTTTCGGCAAGTCGCCATGTGCCTTCGGAGATCTTTGGCCTCTCGCCAAAAGTTATAGAGCCCAACATAAATTAAAGCATGAAATTAAAGGCAAGATGGGGAAATTAGACGAACCACCGAGCGGTTCGGCGAGCTCGACCCAGCTCGCTAAACGACCTAACGTGCCTATTTTCAACCCAACTTCTCGAATTCAACTCTGCAACCCTCGAAAACAAAATAAAAAATGCACTAGTTAAATTAAGACTAGACGCATAGTACCCATTACCCCGGGATACTCAGACTTCTCCCAGATTTGCCAAATTTGGCCATTTGACGACATTTGCCCTTAAAAATGAAGTCACTCGCTCTATCATTAGGCAAATTACATCGTTTGGCACAAATACGGTCTACTCAGACTTTACCCAGCCCAGAAAATAACATGCAAGCACAACCCCGCAAAATTTACTTTATCTTAGAGCATAAAAAGACAAGAATTTAACATTGAAAACATTACGGGCAGGATTATCAAAATACAAACAGGCATTCAAACATACTAATCCTATCAGAGAGGCCCAACTCACATCATCAACATAATATTGCTTGCATAAGAGTACAAATTACTAAAAATAAATGCAGATTTCAGAGAACCAACCTTAAATGCCGATAAAAATAAGATTGAAAAGCTAGGCGGCAATGTAATCCAAATCCAAGCAACAATTGATCAACAAAAATACTTATAGAGTGCGGAAATATCGAAAATACTAGATAGGTACGAGTTTGGGAAGATGAAAAATAAGGGAAAATGAAAGAATTCGAAATATTAAACCTTTGGCCATCTAATAAATCGTCCAGTTCTCGCCCATTCGGCGACGTTAGTCATGATTGCCGACCTACTTGGTGACACGCCGAGTGGTCACTTACCTCACTCAGTTATATAGGACCATCAGTTGATGTGGGGGTCCAAATGGCAAACAAGATTGAGATCGCCGACTTGATCGGTGAATTGCCAATAATTTCCTGGGCTCGCAGAGTTTTACAAACTATACCTTAAAATTGTCTTGAGTCTAACAACGGTCTATGTCGGGGTCGCCGACCTCTTCGGCATTTTTCCGACTGAACTTTAGCTCGCCAACCTCTTCGGCGTTTTGCCGACTGGACTTTAGATCGCCAATCTGCACTTTTCAAACATTTCCCACACTTAGACCTGCACAATCAACACACCATTATTTCTAAAACAAAAAATAAGCAATAAGAACCTTGGGTTACCTCCTAAGAAGTGCCTTAGTTAACTTCGTGGCACGACGCAAGTCCTTACTCAAGCTCCATTATTGGGGTTGGACCTAGTGTGACTAGGTAACCCCAATTGTTCATATGGGTGGAACTGAGGCAATACATGACCCCTGAGAGTTTCAATTAGATGGATATATCTAGAGTGAGAACCTATCATCTTATTTAGCACTTTAATATTCTCCTTCATCTCTTCCAACACTCTATCTTGCTCACTGATCTTTTGGAGAATGATTAACAGCGTATCCTCGACACGTTTACTCTCATTGTTCTCAGATCTTCTCCTCTCATGAGGGGGTATGTATCTTTATTTTCCTTTGCACTGGATTTCAATCTCTGATATTTTGTTGGTTAAATCGTCCAACTGAGTTACCAGTGCGGTTAACATGAAGTCCCTCTCGACTTCTTGGTTTGTCTTAGCCATGTGATCAAGTCGTTGGGCTGTTATCATATAGGGCTGTTGTGCAATACAACCCGGGATGAGTTGATCAGCTAAAACCTTATTCCCGGGACTAAGACTCTTGTAAAAAATTCTAGAAGGACTACATCGGGTATTTCATGAATTGGGCATTGAACAAGCAGTGCTTTAAACCTTAGCCATGACTCGTGAATCCCTTCACCTTCTAATTGTTTGTAGGTTAGAATGCGATCCCTGAACATCATTACTTCTAATGGAGGGAAATCCATTGGTTCGTAAGTACTGCCTCGCATGCTCACCTCTTCTATTTCAAAGCATAAGCACACAAAACAAAGCTTAAAATTAAGTAACTATCACTATAACTAACCAGAACAAAATTTAACTTAACAAAAAATTCTCAATTAACACCACTCCTCTGTAGCGGTGCCATTTTGACTTGACGTATCCAGGCGCTTCATCTAATACTAAGCGTCCACGGTCATTCAATAATAATATAACCCAACTAGTGAGTTGGGCTCGAATCCCAAAGGAGCGGTTTGTAATTGAGAATTAAGAGAAAAGTATAAATCTGTTCAAGTTAATTAAACATTTACGAAGAAAGACATATCAAATTAAAGGGTGGCACAAGTGTCAACTATCAAAGGAGTTCGTAAACAATTATCAACTAAAATGACAACTAAACACGAAAATGCAAATATGGAGACGAAATTCTTGGGATGAGATACGAATATGGGCTAAAATAAACAATCGGGTAAATGCTATTGATAGTAAATCGCTGTAAATTGGTAACTAAGCTAGACTTTAGTGGGAGTAAATTTTTTCTCGAACAATTTACCTCGAATCAAAACGATTTCTCTCGAACATCGATAAGCGGCAATGAAGCACAACCTTCGCCTTAGTCCATTAACTCTCTCGAGCTGAATGTGTGGGAGAGGGTTTAGGATTCCCTCTCTCGAGTTGAACCCACGACAACCCAATAACCATAGACTATCGATTTAGTAGTTTTGGTTTTAAAACCTCTCTCTCGAGCAAGTCAAAAACACGAAGATAACATTGTATTTGCAACTACAACCCCATTTAATTCAAACACAACCACTGAACGAAACCACCTTTAAATAGCAAAATAACTATCTATAAGTAATACCCAACAGTAAATTCAACCCATATTCACATATTCACACCCCAAGAATTGAGGTTTTAGCTAGACATAGTGAAGAGATAGAAATCGATAGCAAAAAGTATTTTTATCAAATGGGTACGATAGATATTGTCTTTACACATGTCTAAGATGAAGAATCTTTAATCCCCACTTCCAATTGCTTAGAAAATGGAAATCCTCAAAGCTAAGAAAAATTGTCTACAAAACTAAGTTCTAAAACTGAGTAATTCTAAAAATTGGTTTCGAAATTGTAAAACTTGATAATAAACTAAAAATTCAAACAGGTATTTATAGTTGTCAAAATATGTGTTGCGAAGAATCACTCGACGCAGTTAGTCAGGAACGCTGATCCACTCGGCGATCCGCCCTTTGTTCTGGTTCATCTCCTTTCTTCATTGGCCTTCAGCGACTTCAAGTTCTGTAAAGTTGGGCAATGAAGTACTGCATCGCGGAATCGTTCGGTGACTCGCCGATTGCTCCTTTATCTCGCTGACTTGATTTTCTTCTGCAGAGCTTGGTATACTGGAACATTAGGCGAGACCATAGCCAATCAGTGACTCGCCTAATGGTTTAGGCGATCATCATGCCGTCTTTTCTTGATTCTTTTCAACTGCCTTGTTCGTTTCTGCTCAATAGTGTCCATGCTTTGTCTATAACTCCAAATATCTGAAACTCAAGGATTTTCATGAGTTGTTGAGACAAAGTATGCATTTGAGGACATTAAATCTATCAAAATAAAGCCCTAAAAGAGTCCAAATCGTGGACTCATCACAGACCCAAGAGGAATTTCAAAATATTTGAAAACCATAGTAAGGAAATACCCATATCCTAGCCCATTGTCACAACCCAATGTAAACACTAGACGTGGCATGGCGTATAGGACCCTGAGAGGACCTACACAAGCCATTTAGCATACTTCATACAAGATAATAGAATTAAAGAGTTAAGAAGAGACATTTCATATAAAAGAGTTTGACACAAAAATAGCAGAAGTCTAATATAAGTCTCGAAGCCATCTATTACATCATAAGAATGTGATTGGGACATAACCTATACATCACTTACAAAATTCGAAATGAAAAGACAAGAAAGCAATAAAAGAGTCTTGATCCTAGGAACATGAGGACTCACCAATCATCAATGTTTATATGGGATCACTAGAAACGAGTATGGGAGGTAGGAGTGTCGAACCCTACATTAGTGAAACAATGTAGGTAAAAGTATGCGTTAGTACATGGAATGTACAAAGTATGATAGCAATGCATAAGAGATATGAAATCATGCAAAAAGGGATTTTATATGACATGCAATGAACAAGATAAATCATAAAATAACATGTTAGAAAAATAAATCGTAACCATGGTCAATGCAGCTAAACATCTTTAAAACACATTTGAGATACTTTTAGAAAGTAACCTTGGTTTATTATTGTGGGAGATTTACCTTTAACCAACATAGACCATGTGAGCTATAACATAGAATCAAGTCTCTATCTCAAACCAAAAAGAGATGTCCTTACTTGCCAAGGTAAGAACCATAAACTTCTAGCTTAGGTGGATCCACTAGATAATTTCTATATAACACAAACCTATGGTGGCACATAGTTATGGGACATGGGTAATTTCCACTCTTCCACTCGGTGCTAAGAATGAATTTCACAGAATAGTATTAATCTTAACTCATCTTATTATCCATGGAAAAGCCCATTTAAGTAGCCAATCCAAGGTAGAGTTCATTAGAATAGCTCCCAAATCTCGATTCAACTTAGGTATGAAAATCTTTTAACCTTATGAATCCTTTATGTGAAAAAATCATTTTACAATCATGTTATGAGTAGTATGGAGAAACCCTTCCACAACAACAATAACAACAAATCGATGCTTTACTCTCAAAGCAACCTTAAATCATTTTCATCAATTTCATAAAGAAACATATCTTCATAAATTCATCCTTCATTGTTCAAAAGCTTCATCATAATATCCAAAATCTAGAAATCATTGATCATGCATGGGTTCAAGTGAATTCAACTTAAAAACATGCAATTATCTCAATTCATGCATAAAAAGTCATAAAACAATCAATTGGATCATATTTAAAGAGAACCCATGAGATTGAATAAAACCCTAATTTCAATTGGAGATTCTAACTTGTAAATTTGAGAATTTAGGAACCCTATGGATGAAAGGACTTCATAGGTGAATATTATCATTCCGTGATGCTTGGATATTTGATTTTGAAACCCTAGCCTTCTTATTCAAGCTTTAGAGAGAGAAATTTTGGGGAAGAACTTGGAGTGATTTGTAGAAGTTTGAAGAATGATTTACAGTAGTTAGATTTTCGGCTTAAAAGACTTATATAGGGACAAGGATTAGGATTAAAAAGAAATAGTATTGGGTTAGAATAATTAGGAAAAGCGCCAAAAAGCCCTTAAAATAACTGTCGAGCTCTCAGCGATGATCAGACCTACAGTCTGTAGGTCCTATTACAGACCGTCCTAGTCGATCGTAGGTGAGGTTCGGGGACTTGAATTTGGACCTTCAAATGACGAGACCCATGTAGGATCCGTAGGTCCACTTATGAACCGTATATACCAACCGTAGGTCTCAACTTTGACCCTCTAAATTTCACTAAGTCTGTGACTCACCTACGAGACCTACGTACAAGTTGTACATTCAATGACATACGTGAACCGTAAAAAAGGTACTCAGAATTGACTTTTAAAAATTATTCACCCCTCCACCTACGGCTCATAAGAGAACCTACGGTATGTCCATGTGTCCGTAGACAAAGACACCAGCTAAAAAAGTTTTGCACTTTTCCTTCTTTTCAAATCCAAGGTGTTACAATATCTCCCCCTTGGGAACATTCGTCCTCGAATGGGACTCAAGACATCATAAGAATGGTAGGAACTAGATCTAACATCCCAACATGAATGCAATCACATAAATGCACATATATAAGAAGGAAAATGAACTCCAAGCTAAAGCATATTCAAAACAACATTGCGTAAGGTCTAGATGAAACTCATACTCAAAAGCACATAAACATGGAGAAATCAATCAAGTCAACACAGTTTTTCAAAATTTAAGTTTTCATGAGTATGTATACATGAGGAAATATGAGAAGACTAAGACATAATGATGGACCATGAGGAACTAAATACCTCAAGCTGGAGTGGGGTCGGTGGGAAAAATATGATGATAACAGGACTTCATATCGGCCTCGGATTGCCAAGTAGCACCTTAAACAAAATGATTCCTCCAAAGAGCCTTCATGGAAGCACCTTCTTTGTTTCTCAGCTTCCAAATTTGTTGGTCCAAAATTTCAACCGAAAATTCTTCATAAGGAAGGTTGTCCTTTATACCATGACTCTCCAATGGTACTATAGATAACGGATCACCAACACATCTCTTTAACCAGGAGACATGGAAAACCGGATGAACCGATTCTAAGTCATTAGGCAAATCAAGTTCATAAGCAACTTTACCAATACGTCTCAAATCTGATAGGGCCCCACATATCGGGTACTAAGCTCCATTTCTTTCCAAACCTCATCACTCCCTTCATGGGTGAGATTTTCAAGTAGACCCAATCATGAACATCAAACTCTAGATCTATCCTTCTAACATCGGTATAGGACTTTTGTCGAGTTCGAGTTATTTTCAACTTTTATCTAATAAGCTAAACTTTCTTCATAGCCTCATGTAGAAATTCAACACCTATCAAATCAACTTCAACAATTTTAAACCAACCTATAGAAGATCTACACCTCCTTCCAAAAAGAGCCTCAAATGGAGCCATACCAATGATTGAATGATAGTTATTATTATACGCAAACTCAATCAACAAAAAATGATCATCCCAATTACCCTTGAAGTCAATTACACAAGCTCTCAACATATCTTCTACAGTTTGAATAGTACGCTCCACTTGCCCATAAGTTTGTGGATGAAAAGCCATACTAAGCTTAACACAACTACCAAAACCATTTTGGAAAGATTTCCAAAATTGGGAGGTAAATTGGGTGCCATGATCAGAGATAATGGATAAGGGCACTCCATGCAACCTTACCATTTTTCTTAAGTATAACTTTGCATAGTCCTTCAAGAATTAAGAAATCTTGAGGGGAATAAAATGAGCCAATTTCGTCAGTAGATCCACAATAACCCAAATCGAGTTATGTTGTCATCGGGTTGTGGGGTAAACCAATAATAAAGTCCATATTCAAATCTTCCCACTTCCAAGTAGGAACACTAATATCTTGGGATAAACCTCCCAACTCTTGATGCTTAACTTTTACTTCTTGACAATTATTACATTTAACCATAAATTTCACAATATCCTTCTTCATCCTATTCCATCAGTAGACCTCCCGCAAGTCACTGTACATCTTTGTGGCTCCCAGGTGAATGGAATATCAAGAGCTATGGGCTTCTAATAAAATATGTTCCCTCAAATCATCAACATTGGGAACACACAAACGACTTTGATATCGAAGCACACCATCTCCATATTGGGAGAAAGTCTCAACAAATTTCTTAAGCACTGCTTCCTTCAAATTTGCCAAATTTGGATCGACACCTTGCTTGTCTTTCACATCTGACACAAAAGATGATTCTGAACCATTATTTACCACAACACCACCTTTGGTAGAGTCAACTAGCTAAACACCCAATTTGGCCAATCTATGAACATCTTTAACTAATTCTTTTTTACCATCCTCAATATGAGAAACACTACCCATTGTTAAACGACTAAGAGCATCCGCCACAACATTTGCCTTTACGGGGTGATAGAGGACACTAATGTGACAATCCTTTAGTAGTTCAAGCCACCTCCTTTGGCTAAGATTTTGAGCTTTATGCTTAAACACATATTGCAAACTTTTTTGCTCGGTAAATACACCTACATGAACAACATAAAAGTAACTGTCACGACCCGGGAGCACCCCCTAGTCGTAACCGGCGTACTCGACCTCGAAGACGTCTAATACAAGCCTCTTAGCATTCATTCATAGCATAGACACAAAAATCATAAGGAATTTAAAACTTTCTTTACCAAGAAAACATTTCATAAAAAAAAATATATAGCAAGCGGAAGACTTTCTAGACTTTATACATGACGTCTCAAACCATCTAATACTTTAGAGTACAAAATTCGGGACTAATCCCGTACACAACTCAAACAATAC
>NW_006239258.1:381168-381339 GCF_000226075.1 Solanum tuberosum | reverse complement strand
ATTATAGAGAGAAACTCCATGGCACGACTAAAAGAATGAAGAAGTGAAACTTTCTAAGCACCCAATAGCCTCCTATTCATAATGTGGCGCGCTTCACATTATGAACAAGACACTACTAGATGTGGTTTTGAAAAAACCTAAGACCATCCCGGAAACTTATGCTCTGATACC
>NW_006239258.1:298891-381068 GCF_000226075.1 Solanum tuberosum | reverse complement strand
TCAACTCAATCCAAGCATACTTCCATCATCATTCAATTATAAATAATAAACCCACTTCATACGCCAACTTTATTAAACTTGCTAAGACATGGGTTCATGGAAATTTCTTTCTTAAAACCATTAATAGACACCATTAATAACGTAAATCATCAAAAAAAATCATTTAATGCAAGAACCCATGCTTAGAATCGAAATTAGGATTTTTGTGTTTTTGGAAGAATTTTGAATCATTTGAATTGATCTCCTTGAAAGGAAGAATAATCAAGGATAAAGGATCCCCATTCCTCTAAGTTGAAAACCCACGAGAATTGAAGAAGAAAGAACTCAAAATCTTCAATCCTAGCTCCAACTTCTTCTTGTTCTTCTTCCCCTCTTCTTCTCTTCTTCAGTCAAGAACCGTAACTCTTACTCTTTTAAAATGGAACAAAAATGATCCACAATCAGCCTAACACAATAATATAACCTCAAAAGAAAAGATTTGTGAAAAGACCAAAATGCCCTTAAATTTCCGGACGGACTCCTTGCTAACTGCCCAACTTTCAAAGGGCATAACTCGCTCATACGAACTCGGAATCGAGCAAACTCGGTGGCGTTGGAAAGATCGTTCCAAGGGCTTTCCAAACATAACTGGAACTACTCCTGGGTCATGCTTATCTAGGAGTTATGACTGCTCAAAGTTGGCCAAAAACTCACTGATTTTCCCACACTGAACCAAATTTCCAGGTTCTGAACTTTTTCCAAAAGTGACTACTTCCAATTTCAAGCTACTTCATATTCATTTTAAATTGTCGGATGTAAAAAAATTAAAATGAAATTACATAAAAACCCCTCATAGAACCTCATTATAAAGTCAACGCAAAGTCATAGGCTCTTGCTTAACCTATTATTTTCCGAGTCGTTACAGTAACGCCTCCAAATCTTTAAGGCAAAACAATTGTCGGTAGATCAAAATAGTGGATGGGATAGTTCTTTTTGTGAACCTTAAGTTGTCGTAAAGAATAAGCAATATCTTTCCCATTTTTCATAAGAACACACCCTAACCCAACTCTTGAAGCATCACAATAAACCACTAATCCTTTGGATCCTTCCGGTAAAGTCAACTCCGGAGCAGAGGTAAGTTATCTTTCAGTTCTTGAAAACTATTTTCACACTCTTCGGACCATACAGACTTAACCTTCTTTTGGATCAATATCGTCAATGGAGAGGCAATCGAAGAAAACTCTTAAACAAACCTTCTATAGTAACCACCCAAGCCCAAGAAACTTCAAGTATCCGAAGGGGATAGAGGTCTAGGCCAACTCTTAGCCACATCCGTCTTCTTAGGATCTACCTCAATACCCTTACTAGAAAAAATGTGACCAAGAAAAGCCATGGATCTCAACAAAAAATTACATTTGCTAAATTTTGCAAAGATTTGTTGGTCCTTGAGAACTTCCAACACAATCCTCAAATGATCTATATGTTCATCCTCACTCCTTGAGTAAATCAAGATATCATCAATGAACACAATCACAAACATATCAAGGTATTGTCTAAACACCCTATTCATCAAAGCTATAAATACAGCCAGAGCATTAGACAGGCCAAAGGACATTATCGAAAACTCAAAATGACCGTATCGAGTTCAATAAGATGTCTTCAGAATGTCATCTTCCTTAACCCTCAATTGGTGGTTCATGAGTCGGGGATTTCAACTCATTTAGGGCTTAATATTCATGAAATTAGTGTCCTCAATGCCTATTTTATGCTCTTAACTGATGTTAAATGTTAATATGCAGCAATGAGGGCAAACGAGCAAGGCAAGGACACTACGTGACTAGTAAAAGCGAAAAAAAAGCTAAAAACGTTGAAGGAAAGCAATGCGGGTACTCACCAAAGCCACTCGGCAAGTCACCGAGTGGACATTCAGCTCACCTAAAGTTCCAGCAGTCTAGCCCAGGGACAAGACAAACTTGAAGAGCAGATTAGCAGTTCAAAGATGCGCCGAAGATATCGGTGATGTCGATCTCAATCGCCAAAAGTTACAAAAAAGAGATGGTGAAAAGCCATGCCTAAAAGGCGAGAGGAGAAACACTCAACACATAATCGATCGGGCCGGCGAAACATGACATACTTCGCTGAGTGACTCTGATGCTGAATTTTTGAGAAAGTATAAATGCTATTTTTTTGAAGAGTTTTGGAATTTTACCCACATTACTCAACTTCTGGGTTTTTATATTTTGCATTCTAGAGCATTGTATTTACACTTTGGAGTCGATATTTAGGGTTTGTGAGATTTTTAGCTTTAATTTGAGCATTTGGAGACTTGTGGATTGTTCCCCAATCTGATGGAAAACTTCGTTAGTAACAATTTCTTGTTCTTTATTATGTTTGGCTAAAAACCCCATTCTTGGGGGTGTGATGATGTTGTTGAATGCATTAATTAGCCAATTAGTGTTGTTAGTTACTGATTTTATTATTGCTTTGAAGTGGGTTATATTAATAGTTTGTGTTTTAATTGAGGAATTGTAGTTGCAAATGCACTTCTAGCTTAGTTCTCTATACTTGCTTGAGAAAGAAGTGTTAGAGTGGAATCGTTATTTGATGATTGTATTGATTGTGTTGTTACAAAGCTAGCTTGAGAAAGTGGGTTTGAATACAATCTTACAAATCTAGCTTGTAAAAGTGGATTGATTAAGGTAATGGGTTGTTAAATTGTGTTGTGCATGCTGACGTTCGAAAGAACTCACTTGATTTGCAATAATTGACTGTGAAATGACTATTGCACTTAAAATTTAGCCCATTCACTGATATTCAACAATTTTGAGCAACTCATAATCACTCTTTATGCGAGATTAGCATTCAATTTATCACACTCCCAAGAAATCCTCTCTACTTGCTTACTTCTATTCTTTTTAGTAGTCGTAAATTGGTTACCCAAATCCCCCCATTTGATATTAATCATTCAAAATTTGTGATTTACTTTAGTGTTATGAAACTTCTACTTCTACAAACGATTAGAACACCATTTTACTTCTTGATCGAATTCTTTACTGTATCACTCCCTGTGGGATCGACCCCAACTCTTAGTTGGGATTACTTGTTAGCGACCGCCTAACTTAGAATTGAATGAAGTGTAGTTGAGCTTCATAAATAATGGCGCTACTACCGGGGAGTGGTGTATAGAATTCTTTAAGTGAGGTTTAGTCGTGAACTAATTTTGTTGTAGTTGAATTGACTTATTTGTGTTCTTTGGTGGCTACTCTAAAATATGTCAAGAGATGAGTGTCAATGGGAGCAATGTCAACCAGCTTGGGAACAACGATGACATCAGAAATTTGTGTGATGTCAATGAGTATCAGTTAGGAAGTGCACGTACTATCTGATTACCTTCGATTTTAGGCAAGCAGTATTTTATCTGACCAGCACTATGTTGCAGATGTTGCAAATTAAGGGTCTCTTTGGAAGACTCGCCCATGAGGACCCTCATGACCACATTCGGAACTTCGTGGATGTGTGTGGGCCATTCTCTTTCAAGAATATCACCCAAGAGTCACGCCAGCTTTGTTTATTTCCCTTTTCTCTAATGAGGGAAGAAACAAATTAGTTGACTGAGCTACCAAGGGGTTCAATCACTTCGGAGGAGGAGCTCACCGAGGTGTTCTATAAAAGGTTTTTCCCTCCTTCAAAGATGGTTAAGTTGACGGATAGTATTCAGAACTTCAAGCGTATTGATGGCATACCTACCATGAGACATGGTTGAGGTTGCAAAAGTTGTTGTTTCAATGTCCGACTCATGGGCTGCCGGACAATGTGTCATTGCAATATTTTTATCGGAGCCTTGACATCGTCAAGAAAGGTGTTTCAGACCAACTCATTCGACGTGGAATCATGAGACAACCGTTCGACATAGAATCAACCCTTCTTGATAAGATGACGAAAATTAATCGTGCATGGTACACAAGGGAAGATCAGGTGTCTCCTTTGAACCTTGGGTTGACTAAGGAACAATTGGAGAAGAACCAAGAGCGAGATGAAAACATGGCTAAAATTATGACCCAAATGGATCTATTGACAAAACATGTTATGGGAAGTGATTCTAAGGTTGACAATGCGGTCGGAATTAGCGGAGTAAATCCTGATGAAGCACACTTTGAGACCATATAAAATGAAGAAGTGCATTTCTTTGCAAATCAGGCAGGGGGTTCTCATCCACACTATCCATGGACGGGCAGGAAACAAGGTTGGAACATGGATCACGATGATGGTTGGATAGACCACGATAGGTAATGGTGTGACCGTGGTACGAATAGAGGGAGCGGGATGGTGACAAAGAACGATTTGTGCCTCCCTATTAGTGTCAAAATCCAACATAGCCAAGGGTTGATCCTGAAATTTTTTGCACAGAAGATATCCTTGCTTGTATTCTCAACAAAGTCGAAGAATTAGACAAAGTGCTAAAGGAAATTAAAGACAACGTCTCTTCTCTAAACTAAACTCTTACATCACACTCGGTGTTTATTATATACTTGGAAATACATATGGGTCAAATCTCGACTCATTTGAATCCAAGGCCAAAAGAAGGTTTACCGAGTGATACCATGGTTAACCCAAAGAATGAGGCCAGAATGATAAATAAGGCGCTTCTTTGGAAGCAACCCAAGTTTTAGTTTTTGTTATTTGACTAGCAATTGTTGGATGTGCATGTTGAAAATTCGAAGCTTAGGAGAAATAGGCAATTAGGCGAGCTCAGAATCCATTCGGCAATCCACCGAGTGGTTCAGCGAGCCCGATGTGGATCGCCTCTTTGATAAACAAGATGGTTGAAGTTTTGGTAACTTCGGTAGGAAAAGTGCCCATCGGCACATCGTCGAATGGATCGGCGACAAAAGAAGCATCACCGAACGAGGCACGAACTGAAGAGTCAAAAGGCTTCTAACTATTTTAAATTTAAAACACCTCGTTATTTTGCATTTTTTGACTCTTTCATTTTTGCATTAAATCATAATTCTTGTTACATTTTTGGCATGGGTATCGGTGCATAGTTGGAAATCATCGATTTGCTTGCTTTCCCTTTTGCCCACATTATTTAGTTATTTTCTTCTGAGGTTGTTTGCTTTATTTTTTTACCATTTCCTAAGCATGCTCATATAATTGTTAGATCTATCATATAATCTTGTGTTCTTGGTTGATTTTGAACTATGGGATGTTGATCGAAATTGTAAATTTTATGTTTAGCCTCCCGTCGTTTGAATCCCGTGTTTAAATTGCTTAAAATTGTGGGTGTGTGGTCATAGCATGTTGGGTTGGGTGTGGGTGAAGTATAAGTAATCCAAATCGCACTGAACAACTTAATTTTCCCAATGATAGATCAGATGATGTCGTTCTTAAGGGCAAAAGACGTTGATTGGTCGATTTTAGATAAATTGGGGGAAGTTTGAATACCCTGGGGTTGGTAATCATATGGGCTAGGTGTTAATTGCATAGAATATGGGATTAATTTTGTTCTCGTAAGCTGGGCATTGAAAAATTGGGGTCAGGGTAAAAATCTGGCACGAGAGTCTATTCGGCGAGCTAAGTCTAGCTCGCTGATTGACTCGGCGGTTCGCTAACTGACTCCTCACAGCGCCATTGTTCCCTAAGTTTTAGCTATTGGATTCTGTAACATTCGGTGATACGCCTAAGCTCGATGTGTTTACTTGGCGACTCACTGAACTTACTCGTCGACTCATCGAATGCCCTTGTGATAACCCTTTTTGTAACCCTGCTTTTTGAAAATATTTCTGTGAATTTCAGCGAGCTACTTTTCGCTCACCGATCTAGTTTGGTGTGTCGCCGATTGACTCTGAATATTACCGACTTATGCTAAAATCTTTGCATTTTTGTTCTGTGATTTTCCGCGAGCACTCAGAGGCTCACAAAGTGAGCTTGGCATCTCGCCGAGTCAACGTGAGATTTCCTGAATCTTTTATTTTGATATTTCACTAATCCTTTGCAACTGCATTTGTTCAATTTCTATTGTCTTGCAGTTATGGCTAGGCCCAAGGTACATACAAGAGATCAACCACCTAGAAAGAGGGCAAGAAGAGTAGTAATTGCGGAGGAGGCTACCCCTCTAAGCGCAACGCAACCCAAACTTCTTCCAATAGGGAGAAAGGATACAAATAAAGGAAAAAGACCTGCGGAGCTGAGTCCGAGTAATTCTACTTCGATAGCATGGGTTTATACGACATCCACCTCACTACATCTGAGTCGGACAAAAAAGAAGAGGTCGAATCTAGAACTCCAGCCTATGAGTCAGAACTAGAGGATGATCAAACCCTTCAGCAGAGACGGGCTGAGTTGCGCTCAAAAGCGCTACATGATCTGGCAAGACTCTTAGTACTCCCTACTCCTCCTCCACCTCCAACACAAGCACCTGAGCAGGCACCAGAAGTGCCCCGAGCCGAGGTACCACTGCCACGCTCCATGAATAGGTTAAAGGCAACCAGGATGAGAACAATTTGTCACACCCCTTTTCCGACCGGCGGAAAGGGCTTTTCCAATTTAAGTGACGGTAATGAATTAGGGATTATTTTTATTTTTCAGAGTCGTCACTTGGAATTGAGTTATGGTGTACCAAGTCACCTTTTTGTTTATTCCCTAATAAAAAGAAACTGAATCTTTATTTTGGTCTACGAAAACAGAAGTTCGGGTAAGGAATTCTGTTGATCGAGGGGAAAGTATTAGGTATCCCTCGAGTCCCGTGGTTATAGCACGGTCGCTTTTATTGACTTATACTTATCTTAATATGTTTTGGATAATTTGTGTCTAAGGCCATGATTCACTTATTTTTTAATTGTTGAATTTTTATTAGTCTTAAACCGAATGCATAACAACATTCTTGATCTTGACATTTTAGAGACATAACTGCCTTCTTTGTGTCACACTTAATAACCTTATTTTTTATAAGTCACTACCTTAAATTAATAAAAACTAATTATATTAGTGGACAAGGTGCGTCACCGCATCCTTGAGTTTATTTTAATGTCCCAAAAAAGATGTGTAACCACATTTTTAATTGAAAAAAATATTTTTTTAATTTGTTTAAGTGTTCGATCTAACATTAAAACAAAATATGTATTCCTCAAAATAAACAAATAAAGTAAAATACTAAACTTCTAGAATAAATTTTTTGATCATTTCTCATATGTTTTTATTTTTTGCAATTTTTTAAAGTTGATTTCAAAATTAAGTGTACACTTTCTAATCAAAGAAAACAATACCGAATTGCAAAAAAATAATCTCATTTTTTGTTTGATAAAATAAAACAACAATAATTTATTTATTTTTATTTCTTTTAGCCTAACTATACATACTTTATCATTATTATCTAAATCAAGATAAGAACAATGTTATGACTCGTTCATTTTTAAGAAATCACAACTAACAAATAAAAATAAATAAATAAAAAATAATCATCGATTAAAGCTACCTTCATTCATTAAATGGAGATATAACAACTAACAAATTAATGAATAAAACAAAATATAAGAAAACTTGTCATAAAATTACATCAAACTCCATAATTAAAATAAAGAGATAAGGAAAAGTTGAATACCGTAAAATCTTGACCGAACCTCGATTAGAACACCCACCAAATTTTTGTAGGTGGTTTGTGATGATATATGTGTTGTGTTTAAATAAAATAGTAATGAAAAAGGAAGAAAATATGTTAAAGTATTGATTAATTAAACTAAAAATAAAAATGTATTCCTCTTTTTTTCTTTCCCTGCGTAAGTTTTTCTTCTTTTTTTTCCTTGTGCAGATTGTTTTTTTTTTCGTTGTGTCGTGTGTCTGTTGTTTTTCTGATCTTTTTTTTTTCTCTTTTTGATGTGTTGTGTCTGTATATTGAATGTGTTGTGTGTGTTTATATGGGAAATGTAGGTCTTTTGTTGTGTGTGTGTCGTGTGTGTAGTGGTGTAGTGTAGGTGTGTGTTGTGTTAGTGGAGTGAAATGTGGGTAGAGGTTTAGGGGGTAATGGGGCAGTGGGGAAAATTTTTTTATTTTATTTTTTAAAATAATATAATATAATAAAATAAATATTATTTAGTTATTTTTAAACTAACAAAAATTGAGTAGCAAATAATAAATTATAAATAAGAAATTAAATATTAGTTTATTTATTAAACTAAAAAAAAAACATATCTTTTTTTTGTTATTTTTAAATCTTTTAAAATAAACTCACTAAAATAGGATGAAATTAAAATATTTAATTTAGACATAAAAGAAACATTTATGGAATAAAAAAAAAGTGTCTACAGTTTGCCCCTCTTTGACTGGAAACACGAAGAGTTTTCAGACAAAGAAGTAGACAAAGCGACTAGTTTTGACCGGACTATTATTTGCAAGAAAAATTTGCGACCGAGTCCTTGTTTTGGACAGCCTATATATCCCGGGTTATAAGGGAATCAGGTCACGTGTAGTTCAAGGATATGATGTGATGAGTTAGAAGTTAAGTGATGTTCAATCGAGGCTCCAAGTCGCGGCTCTTATCCTTACAAAAAAAAATGTTTAGTCAAAAGGAAAGTAAGGTATAAGCTCATATCTATGCAGCTTCTCTTTAGTCTTCACTTCAGTCTTGAATTTGAGATATCACCTTGATTTTGGTGAGTATCTTGATCTTGAATGGATTCGAGGCTTAACTTGCCACTTAGAGTGAGTTTTTGGCACTCTTCAAAATGACAATTTGAAAATGCTCTTGAAGGACTGCATGTTATCTTGAGTAGAAGCTGGATAGAAATAAATGTCAGGAAGTCAGGCTGCTACATACATTGAAGAAGTGGATTCTGGCTATCATGGGGATTGATCATACTAAAACAGATGAAACTTTGTTCTTGAATTTCAAATCCATGTTTCGCTTGAAAAAACGTGAAAACCATCACAAACAAAAGAAATAAAAAAAAATTGCCCCAGTTTTCACTGGGAATTTTTTATGAGTTATTAGCAAATATAAATTAAGAAAAAAAAAACTCAGACTAGGAACTTCTTATCCTAGGAGGAATAAAAACGGTCTCAAACTAGGAAGTGTTTATCCTAGGAAAAAGTAACCAAATCCCATTATGTAGTAGGGTTTTGCTAATCTCATTGTCCAGGAGGGTCCTGCTAATCTAAATCTCATTGTTTAGGAGGGTCCTGCTACACTAATTCACATTGTTTAGGACGGTCCTGCTACGTTATTCCCATTATTTATGAGGGTCTTGCTACGTTATTCCCATTGTCCAGGAGGGTCCTGCTACACTAATTCCCATTGTTTAGGAGGGTCCTGCTACTCTAAATCCCATTGTCTAGGAGGGTCCTGCTACACTAATTCCCATTGTTCAGGAGGGTCCTGCTACTCTAATTCCCATTTTTTAGGAGGGTCCTGCTACACTAATCCCATTGTTTATGAGGGTCCCGCTACACTAATTCCCATTGTTTAGGAGGGTCCTGTTACTCTAATTCCCATTGTTTAGGAGGGTCCTGCTAGTCTAATTCTCATTGTTTAGGAGGGTCCTTCTACTCTAATTCCCATTATTCAGGAGGGTCCTTGTTATGCTACGTCCCATTGTTCAGGAGGGTCCTTGCTATGCTACTTCCCATTGTTCAGAAGGGTCCTTGCTATGCTACGTCCCATTTTTCAGGAGGGTCCTTGCTATGCTACGTCCCATTGTTCAGAAGGGTCCTTGCTATGCTATGTCCCATTGTTCAGAAGGGTCCTTACTACACTATGTCCCATTTTTCAGGAGGGTCCTTGCTACACTACGTCTCATTGTTTAGGAGGGCACTGCTAGTCCCATTTCTTAGGAGGGTCCTGCGACTCTAATTCTCATTGTTTATGAGGGTCCTGTTATACTAATTCCCATTGTTTATGAGGGTCATGTTAGTCTAATTTTCATTGTTTAGGAGGGTCCTGTTAATCCCATTATGAGGAGGGTCCTACTAAACTAAATTATCAATACAATTACCATAACATTTTTAAAAAAAAATTAGTTTTTTTAAATTTTTTAGATTAGAAAATGTTTATCCTAAAAGAAAAAATGAAAAATAACTGCCTTAAACTAGAAAGTGTTTATTCTAGGAAAGAGAAAATAAATAAATAAATAAATAAAATAATAATACTAATAACGGTCTCCGACAAGGAAGTGTTTTTCCTAGGAGAAAATGAGAAATAAATGTCTCAGACTAGGAAATATTTATCCTAGGTGGAAAAAAGCATGTATTTTATTTATTTATTTTGCAAAAATGTTCACAAATTTGAGTCTTCAGTTTTTTTTTTAATGGTAATCGATTTGTGGCATTGGCTTTGAGGATAGTTTCTCCTATTATTGCCATGTTTGAAGTTAATTTTAGCTTTGAGATAGACTTCTTTCGTTTGCTAGTCAGCTCACCTTGATAATCTTGAAAACATCTCTAGTTGTTCAGAACTTCCAACTTCATACTTGTTATATCGTTTCCACCCTCCAACAATCATTGAATCGTGTATTCATATAAATTCTCAAAATTTGTTAATTGTTGGCAAGTTACTCTGCATATCAATATTTCTTGAATCATGTCACATTTGAGGTGCTGACCAAACATTGCTTTGTGCAATTGAAAAGATGGTAGCAATTTTGAAATCATTTTCTGCTTGCTTTAATTAAGACTAACCCAAGGGAAAAAATGAAACGCAATTGAGCGATACAAAATAAGAAGCAGGAAAGTAAAAATAAAAATTGACCCTTTAGAGAAAAAAAAATGAAAATAAAAAGAGACTCTTTTGAGAGTGATGGTCAATTCAAATGATCATGGCATGCATGTGAGATTAAATGGCTTGATTTGTCAAATCAATCTAAACTTTATCTTTGTCAAACTTCCAACCTTCTGAAGTCAGACTTTTATAATCCAACTTTTGCACTAGATTCATACCTCACATTCGACTTGTGATGCCTCGAAAGGTTTGTCACCAATAACCTCTTTCATTTTGTATGTCTCTCACTCACCATCGTCTTATAGTTATAGTCCCCTGAGGGTTTTCACCAATAAGACTCTCTCATTTTTCACTTTCTCTCAACACAAATGATGTCTTATAGTGCTTTCAAGGATTTCCATCGATAAGATTCCCTCATTTTTCGCTCCTTATGCGAGGAATATGACGTTTTTCCTTATATGATAATCAACACTGAAAGCTTGCTTGATTTTTCATTGTTAAAAATTGATCAAAAGGTCTTTATGTGGATTGTAACGTGGCTTTTGGACAGGGTTACAAAGAAAGGGTGAAAGCTCAAATATAATACTTATAAGACGGTTAAGACTTATGACTTTTGGAATCCACTCTATTTTGCAAAAATAAACAAATAAATAAAATAAAATAATAATAATAATAATTAATATTATTATTATTATTATTATTATATTTGCCCCAGTTTTTGTGATGAGGATCTTAGAGATTTTTTCTTGGTTGGACCGAACCTCAGAATAAGGCCGCCTATGTATCTTGTCAAAGCAAGAATCAGGTCGAATGTAGTTCAAGAAGTTTGTTCTTTTATTGTTATTGATTTTTTCAACCTTTTTTTTCCACTTTTATTTTCTTGACTCTTTTTGTGACTTCTATTTTTTTTTTGAAGTTGTGACTCTCTTTTTTTAAAAATTTTTGACTCTTTTTTCTTTATCTTTTTTTACTGTATTTTGATTCCAAAAGAGGGGTATGAAAGAAAATAAAATTAAGGCTCAAAAGGGAGAACAAAGGATTACATGATGATCGGATAGTAGAATGAAATGCCTTCGTCATATCAATTATTACAAATGTCAAATACAAGCATGCCCTTTCAGATGTGTAAATCATATATTATCTCTTTGCAACGTATGCCTTGATGGATATGTTTATCATTTTTGTTCCATATTTCTCAGCTTGAAATCTCCATTTGAGTAATACCTTCTTGACAAATGGCATACGTCAATTTAAATGAAATTTGTTCTTTTAACCATTTTTGATACTAAAGGACGTATCAAGGTGTTTAAGACCTTTTATTCATTTCCTCGTTCTTTTTTTACTTCTTTGGTGTATTCATTCCATGACTAGATATAAGCTTAAGATCTGACCAAATCCTCTTGCATATCATTTCACAAAAATTGAATTGAAAAGAGATGCATATAGGGAAAGCCAAATAGAACGGATCAAAGTGACACAAGACAAATATTATATTAAGATAAAAGGACTTGGTGACAAGATAACAAACTAAATTTTAGGTTACAACTCTATAATAACCCAAACTACGACAAGACTCAACAACTAAACACATAAGAGAAATGATAGAAAGATCTAACTTACTAAAATAAAATAAAAAAAGAATTGCATAGCAGAAATGATGACAAAATAAATTATCCATACACTCTTTTAGAGAAACGAAGAGTGTCTCCCAATCACCAAACTTGACTTCTTAGTCACTGCTTTGCACATTAGCCTTCGTAAAAGCTCCACCAATTTCAATTGTCTTTTCTTCAGAATTGTCATATTATTTGTCATCACATATCATCTCAATAAAGTGTACATCACTATGCAGCGGTAGAGGATTTTTAGTAACATTTGGGGGGTCATCATTTTGAACCACAATCATTTTTGTTTGAATCATCTCTTCCACCTTTCTTCTTAAATTTCGACAATCTTCAGTACTATGCCCAGGAGAATCAGAATGGTATGCACACTGTATTGTAGGATTGAAACCTTTTGCATATGGATCCACACAATTTTGAGGAATTGGCTCTATCATATTCAAACGTTTCAATTTCTCAAAATACACTTGTGTAAGACTCTCCAATTGGTGTGAAATTATTCATAGGTCTTTGACCTCCTTCAAATCCCTGTCTTGGACGGGGATTATAAGGTGGTCAAGAATTTTGAAAAGAAAGACGAACATTTTGATTTGTTGGTGCTCGCCATTGAGGATAGTTTGGTGGATATGCATATGGTTGTGCACCATAAACTGCATATTAAGGTGAGACAATAGAGTATTGTGTGTCTTGCATGGGGAGATAGGGATGAAATTGAGGTTGTGCATATTGATAAACTAGACCTCTTGGACCCTTTTGTGTGTCTGACACAACATTTTCTACATATTCCTTCATTTTCTTTCCCCCAAGATTTCCTGATCCATTTTTAATCACCTGTGTTGTGGCTTTCAAGGTAGCTTGACTTACAATTTTTCCAGACTTGATGCTATTTTCCACCATTTCACCAATCTTAATAACTTCGGCTAATGTTTTTCCAACAACGAAAAGTAAATAATGAAAGTAGTCTGGTTCTTGTGCTTGGAGGAAACCATCAATCATTTCAGCCTCTTTCATTAGCGGCTTAACCCTAGCAGTTTGCTCCCTCCACCTAATAGCATATTTACGAAAAATTTTGGTGGTCTTTTTCCTCATGTTGGCAAGTGAAGTACGATCTGGAACTATGTCGATGTTATACTAAAATTGTTGAAAAAAACATCGAGCCAAATCATCCCATGTATGCTAGTTAGAAGTATCTTGATCTATGAACCATTTTGAAGCAATTCCCATCAAACTTTCCCCAAAATAAGCCATAAGCAATTCTTCTTTCCCTCCAGCTCCTCTCAATTGATTACAATATCTCTTTAAATGAGCTACAGGTTCTCCATGTCCATCAGATTTCTTGAACTTCGGAGTTTTAAAACCAACGAGCAGATGAACATGGGAAACATGCACAAATCATTGAATGAGACACTTTTGTGACCTCTCCATCCTTGCGTATCTCTTACACTTTTTTCCAAACTCTTCATTTTTCTAGCCATTTCTTCATGTTTCCCGTTCTTAACAACTTTTTCAGCTTCAACAAGGGAACTATAGTGATGAGTGTGAGGGTATGAGTCTGAAATTTTAAAAGTCGATTCAGGGGTATAATCTCGATCATATTGAACTTTAGGTGGAGGATCACTGTTGGATTTTGGCTCCATTATAGGCTGCGGGATGCTATTAGTCCACACAGTCGGCATGAAGAGTGGGTTACTCGTCATAGGTGTACTCAAAGGGCCTACTGTAGAAGTTCCAGCTACATTTGATGTGTTAGCATAGGGATCGAATCCAGGTGGATAAATTTGATCACTTATCGAAACTTGGACAGGGGGTGGCATATTTGTATTTAGATAGTCACAGATTGAAGATGGTGGAGCTTGTCCACTCATCCAAGCTTCGTACATCTCCGCCATTTGTTGTCTTAGTATCTTTACCTCTTCGGTTGACACTGTTTCTTGTGACATCATCTGATTCTGGAACTCATCATTGTCCGACTCATTTCCATCTTTGTGAATCATTTTTCTTTTACCCTTTTGACCTTGTATTGTAGGGATGGGATGCCAGCTTAACCACAAATCAACCATCTTAATTTAACTGTGCATGGATAATAATGCTTATTAGGGTTAGACTTTCTTCAGTTATAACCACATGTTGCACGTCATGCATACACATGTCTTTTTATATATGGAAGAACCTAATGTTTAATCCTCACTCGCTCAACTATATTTATTGCTTTATTATTATTTGATTATTTGTTTATATTTTTATCTATTAAAAATATGATGCATTGATCAATTTCATTTGGATTGCGTACATAACACGCTTGAGAAAATGATTAAGATCTTTGCATAATTTAATTTTACTAAAAAAAAAATTCTTCTTCGAAATTTTAAGATAAAATCTTTTGTTTTCTTGATATACTAAAATAAAATTAAGAAACAATCTATTTTTGATCTTGAACCTCATGCTAAAATGAAAAAAAACAATATTTTTTGGCCTTTTCGTTTGAGTGACGAATTCAAAAAGTTCTAACATTATAAAGATAAAAAAATTTTAAGGTAAGAATAAAAAATATTAGTTGAATAAATACTACAACTTCCTTTTTTTAAAAAAAATTTTGGAGAAGGATTTTTTAATTTTTTTAAAAAAAAAAATAAAGACCACTGAACCCAAAGAGAGTTGCATACGTATCTCATTGAGAAGAGAACCAGGTGTGCGTAGTTCATTCAGATTGGAAAGCAAGAAAAAATACTTCAAGATATTAAAACCCTTTTTTTTACAAATGCAATTTTTCAAAGTATTATGAAAGTAAAATATTTTGAATTTTTCTTTTATAAATTTTACAAAAACAATAATCTAAAAAGCAATTAATTATTATTCTTTTCATTAAGTAATGCAAAATTTGTTATTTTATTTTAAAGAAATGTATAATAACTTCTAAAAGAAGAAATTTTTTCGTGTTTTCTCCTTCTTATTTTTTTTTTAATTTCTTAAGATCAAAAGATAGCTTTTTTTCATTACATTAATCACACAAAAATGAGTCAACTTCTAGATACTTTATAACTAAATGCATTTTCATGTAGCACATAACATGAGCTAAGTGGTCAAGTAAGAGAGGGATTCCTGTCTTGGGCGGACCCTACTCTTATTTTGAGGCTCCCTAAGTCACATGGAAATGATGCAAATAAGTGGAGTCTTCTAGGGATAACCATGTTTATGTTCTAGTTTTACTAGGTTCAAACCTGGTATCTAGACTGGCTTACCCAAGTGGACAACTCAAGTTAGGGAGGGGCAACTTATCGGTAGCAGCGCTTTTCTGACTTCATTTCTGATCCAACCCCGTCTAACATGTGTGACTAAAAATCCTTCATTGGGTGTCAAGACACTCCAACTTTATCTCGATAGAATGTAGGATACATAACTGCATTCCAGTGAATGCGTGTGAAGTGTTACTAGAAACTTAGAGTGGTTGAGTAAGAGAAGATAATTTAATACAATTCAACAATTTAGAAGGGAAAAATGAGCAACAAGTGGCACATTAGGCCATCATACTAGGCTGTCATACACAATTTATCCAAAAAATACAATAATAAAATTAAGTAAAAATCAATATAACAAAGCTCGAATTCTGATTATTCCTCAGTGGAGTCGCAAGAGATGTCACACCCCTTTTCCGACGGCGGAAAGGTTTTTTCCAATTTAAGTGACGGTATTGAATTAGGGATTATTTTTATTTTTCAGAGTCGGCACTTGGAATTGAGTTATGGTTTACCAAGTCACTTTTTTGCTTAATCCCTAATCAAAAGAAAATGACTCTTTATTTTAGTTTGCGAAAACAGAAGTTCGGGTAAGGAATTCTGTTGACCGAAGGGAAGGTATTAGACATCCCTCCAGTCTAGCGGTTCTAGCACGGTCGCTTTTATTGACTTATACTTATTTTAATATGTTTTTGGATAATTTGTGTCTAAGGCCATGATTCACTTATTTTTTAATTGGTGAATTTTTTATTAGTCTTAAACCGAATGCATAACTGCATTCTCGATCTTGACATTTTAGAGACATAACTGTCTTCTTTGCGTCACACTTAATAACCTTATTTTTTATAAGTCACTACCTTAAATTAATAAAAACTAATTATATTGGTGGACAGGGTGCGTCACCGCATCCTTGAGTTTATTTTAATGTCTCAAAAAAAATGTGTAACCATATTCTTAATTGAAACAAATATTTTTTAATCTGTTTAAGTGTTCTATCTAACATTAAAAGAAAATATGTATTCCTAAAAAAACAAATAAAGTAAAAATACTAAACTTCTAGAATAAATTTTTGGATCATTTTTCATATGTTTTTATTTTTTGCAATTTCTTAAAGTTGATGTCAAAATTAAGTGTACACTTTCTAATCAAAGAAAACAATACCGAATTGCAAAAAAATAAATCTCATTTTTTGTTTGATAAAATAAAACAACAATAATTTATTTTTCTTTTTAGCCTAACTATACATACTTTATCATTATTATCTAAATCAAGATAAGAACAATGTTATGACTCGTTCATTTTAAAGAGATCACAACTAACAAATAAAAATAAATAAATAAAAAATAATCATTGATTAAAGTTACCTTCATTTATTAAATGGAGATATAACAACTAACAAATTAATCATTTTAATCAAATTAATGAATAAAACAAAATATAAGAAAACTTGTCATAAAATTACATCAAACTCCACAAATAAATTAAAGAGATAAGGAAAAGTTGAATACTGCAAAATCTTGACCGAACCTCGATTAGAACACCCACCAAATTTTTGTAGGTGGTTTCTGATGATATATTTGTTGTGTTTAAATAAAATAGTAATGGAAAAGGAAGAAAATATGTGAATGTATTGATGAATTAAACTAAAAATAAAAATGGATTCCTCTTTTTTTTCTTTCCCTGCGTGAGTTTTTCTTGTTTTTTTCCTTGTGCAGATTGATTTTTTTTTGGTTCTGTTGTGTGTCTGTTGTTTTTCTGATCTTTGTTTTTTCTCCTTTTAATGTGCTATGTCTATATATTGAATGTGTTGTGTGTGTATATATGGGAAGTGTAGGTATTGTGTTGTGTGTGTGTGTCGTGTGTGTAGAGGTGTAGTGTAGGTGTGCGTTGTGTTAGTGGAGTGAAATGTGGGTAGAGGTTTAGGGGGTAATGGGGCAGTGGGGCAAATTTTTTATTTTATTTTTTAAAATGATATAATCTAGTATAATAAAATAAATATTATTTTGTTATTTTTTAAACTAACAAAAATTGAGTAGCAAATAATAAATTATCAATAAGAAATTAAATACTAGTTTATTTATTAAACTAAAAATAAAAAATAAAACATATATTTTTTTTTGTTATTTTTAAATCTTTTAAAATAAACTCATTAAAATAGGATGAAATTAAAATACTTAATTTAGACTTAAAAGAAACATTTAAGGAATTAAAAAAAGTGTAAAACCTTATGTTCGATCAAAAATTACGTGTCTACACTAATTTGGAAGAAAATAGGTTATCCACTAATGGGGTAGTGGACAGGTATCCCGTTGTTTGGGACATAATTCAGTTCCACAAATTTGAGCGATTCACACAACCCCGAGGCACATATATACCTCTTTGGGTCCGGGAGTTCTATGAAGAGTACGTGAAGCTGATCCCGAAAGGTAAGAACAAGGCAAGTTAATTTGAACTTGTTGATCATGTGGTGGTGTGAGGTTAAAAGGTGAAGTGCAGCAGGTCAGACATAAATGTGGTGTTGGGGTGCCCAGTCAATGTGATCCATTTCTTGGTGGATAGGATTTAGAAGAAAACCCTCGACGAGCTCAAGGGATGGTTGGCTCCCGTGATTTATGACATTACACCTCCGTGAATTGAGCCAGGGGTCCAGATTCAGAAGAAGGACCTATGTCGCTGCGAGGTACTGGTTCGACTTCATTAGTAGCACACTCATGTCATCACAAAATGAGTCCATCCTCCGACACCTGAAGGTAGCTCTTACGATCCATTATTGATCGGGGATAGACTTAATCTCGGACTGATTATTGAGCACGAGATGGACATGAGGTCCAAGCAGTGTCAAACCTCGCTTCCATTCCCGGTGCTGATCAGGGAGTTGTGCTGACGAGCAAGTTTTCCCTTTGTGGCAAAAACGGACGTGGAAGTGACTCCCATTTCCTCTACTGACATCCGGAGGATTGAGGAAGAGTACACTAGAGATTAGTTTTAGCGGAGGAGGACAACACCGGTAGACACATCCTCGAATGTTGATGTATATACGTTGGAGGTAGACACTACTCCTTCCACTCAGGCCGGCGAGCCTTCAGGTACACCTAGCTCATCTGCCCCTACTACTTCTAATGTTGTTGCCTCCCTCCCCCTTTGACACATATCATGCTATATAGAATGGGCCGCCTAGCCCATTCAACCGATGTGCATGCCTCCCAGGTTGAGGAAGCTGTCTCGGGATTGATTGAGCAGGCTATTGCTGCTGCCCTTGCCTCCATCCTTGATGAGCTGCGAGAGTAGAGGGAGATGATTACAACTCACAAGATGGCATTGGATGCACTCATTGTACGAGTCAACGCATGTGAGCAGGGAGGTCAACAATTTGAGGATGTGACAGCCTTGAAGGCTGATGTAGCTGGATAAAGACGAGATATGGATGAGCTCAAATCGACTCATATTTTGATGTTGTGGTGTGGATTCGATATCCCCGAGGAGCCTAGTGTTGAGATTCCTACTATTTCTGAGATCCCTCCGGCCACTGCGATTGGAGATGCTATTTTAGCTAATGAGGGTGATGAATCAGAAAATCCTGAGACAGATGAGAAGGAGCTTGGGACTCGTGAGCCTGCAATGTATGATGATTTGGAGGGTGCAATGGTGCAGACGACAACAGAGGCTTCAATTCGTAACACCTCAATGATTGGTTCTAGTGGACCACAGTCTACTAGTGGAGATGAGTCGGGTACTGATTCCTAGACTGAGAGAGCCGCAGATCTGCAGTCTTCACCTCAGGCTTAGCTTGACATGTAGATCCTAACTTATCTTGTTTTATTCTTGAGGCATTTATTTCCTTTCACATTGAGGACACTATTTCATATTTTTGGTGGGGTCTGGGTATTTGCATACCTAGCCCCCTGGGTTGTATTTATTTTTCTTCGGTTGTTTAGGGATGATTCAATGTTTTATGTGTCCGAAACATATCGTTTATTATGGCTAATTGTGAATGTGGGTTTTTGACCCACTTCCTTATTATTGAATTTGTGAATGCTGTGATTGTTCTCTTGCATATTTGAGTATCAGTTGCGATCAATACCGATGACTTGTATAGTGCTCTTGATTGAACAATATTTTTGTGAAAGTTCAATGAGTCAAATTTAAGGTGCATAGGTCATGTGTGGACTCTTAGCATCTTGTTGTGACTAGTCGATTGTCGAAATGAGTCTTGTGATGATCGTTGCACGTGAGCTTTAACTTTTAGAGTCATGATTGATGATTGTGTTGAATGCCTTATGTGGTAATATTTTCTTGAAATATGTTCTTGTTGATACCTAGAACTTTCCCCGTTGGTCCAATTGACTAGCATTGATGAATGAAAGAAATGATCTTTGGCACAAATTTTTTAGAGTGAACCAAATTGCTATTATACTTCTTTGTGACCACCTTGTGAGAGTGTTAACCTAGATTGGCAATATTTGAGCCTAACCTTTTCTTTTGGATAAAACATGAACATGTTTGGCCTCTTTCCTCCCCACCTAAAACCTTCATGAAGCCTTGGTACGTTTGAATAACCAACTTAAGCCAAAATCCTATGTTGGGGGTGTGGTGAAAAATGAGGAGAGAAATTGAGGAAGAAGTTTGTAAAATTCACCCTTGAAGAATTGTGTTGAAAAAAATGGAACCCCTCCATATAAAAAAAGAGAGAAACAAAAGAAAAGCAAAAGAAAAAGATGGAAATAAATTTTTCAAATGTGCGCATGGATGGAAAGAAGAGGGGTATCCAATGAGCCTTGCAAGAATTTTCGTGTTTGAAAAGACTTAGGCTGGATTGTGATAATGAAAAGAGTGACAGAAAAGGAGAAGAAGTAAAATGCAAATAATTCTTCATGAAGTTATAAGTCACTATGCCAAAATGATCATACCTTTACCCTAAGCTATGTTACAAGCCTTGAAAAACCTTGGTGATCTTGATTGAGTCGAATGATATGTTGATCGGAAAATATGGGCAAGCATATGGGTAGAATCATGCATGTGTTTATCTTTGGGAGTGTGAGAGTTGATTTTGATTCCTTATGATATAATCTTTGATAGACTTTGTGAGTGCATGTAATCTCTCTTGATGTGAGGGCATTGAAATACTTTTGTTGAGCTTGAATTTGTATTTGAAGCAAGCATTGTGAGATCGATTTCTATTTAATGATGTCTAGTCATAGTTTGAAACTTTTAGTGCACAATTGAACCTTGCTTGTGAAGATAGAACCTCGTGTGCATTCTTGTTGAGTCTTAAGTAGTCACTATTTGTAGACATCCCTGTTGACCTCTATTGATCTTTTGTTTTACTTGAGGACAAATAAAAGTTTAAGTTGGGGTTGTTGATGAGTCGGGGATTTCGACTCATTTAGGGCTTAATATTTGGGAAATTAGTGTCCTCAATGCCTATTTTATGCTCTTAACTGATGTTAAAAATGCTAATACTCAATAATGAGGAAAATATGAGAAAAAAAAGCCAAAAAGGTTGAAGGAAAGCAAAGGTGGTACTCGCCAAAGCCACTCGGTGAGTCGTTGAGTGGCTTAAGCTCGCATAAAGTTCCAGCAGGCCAGCCCAGGGGCAAGAACAACTTGGACAGCAAATTAGCAGTTCGGTGACGCGCCGTAGTGATCGGCGATGCCTATCTCAATCGCCAAAAGTAATAGAAAAGATATGGTGAAAAGCCACACCAAAAAGGCGAGAGGAGGAGCACTCGGTGCATCGCTGATCGGGTCGGCGAAACCCAACTTACTTCAACGAGTGAGTCTGATTCTGAAATTTTGAGAAAGTATAAATGCTATTTTTTGAAGAGTTCTGGAATTTTACACACATTACTTAACTGTTGGGTTTTTTAAGTTTCTCATTCTAGAACATTGTCTTTACACTTTGGAGTAGAGATTTAGGGTTTGTGAAATTTTTTGCTTTAATTTGAGCATTTGAAGACTTGTGGATTGTTGTCCAATCTGATGGAAAACATTGTTGGTAACAATTTCTTATTCTTTATTATGTTTGGCTAAAACCCCCATTCTTGGGGGTGTGATTATGTAGTTTAATGCATTTATTAGCTAATGGGTGTTGTTAGTTACTGATTTTATTTTTGTTTTGAAGTGGGTTCAATTAATAGTTTGTGTTTTAATTGAGGAATTGTAGTTGCAAACGCAATTCTAACATAGTGCTCTATACTTGCTTTAGAAAGAAGTGTTAGAGTCGAATTGTTAATTGATGATTGTATTGATTGTGTTGTTACGAATCTTTCTTGAGAAAGTGGGTCTGAATACAATCTTACAAATCTAGTTTGAAAAAGTGGATTGATTAAGGTAATCGGTTGTTGAATTGTGTTGTGCCTGTTGAGGTTCGAAAACTTGTCTCAATACTCAGAGTTCAAACTGAATAATTACTCTAATGAATAATATGATGTCAAAAAAGCATCTAAACTACATGTTAAAAAACTTATTTATAGTCGCCAAAAATATGTTGTGAAAGACCATTCGACATGGTAAGTCGGGGTCGGCGATCCGCCCTTTGGTCAATGTCCTCGCCTTTTTGCCTTGGCCTTCAGCTTCCTCAAGTTCTGTAACTTTGGGCGATCCAACAGTACATCGCGGAACCACTCGGCCATCCGCCAACTGCTCCTTTCTCTCGCCACTCGGCGACTCACCAAATGGTCTTGGCGATCACCAGGCTCTCTTTTCTTCCTTCTTTCAGCTCACTTCATTCCTCTTTGGAAAGTAGTGTCCATGCTTTGTTCCTCAATCCATATAACTGGAAATCAAGGTTTTTTCATCAGTTATTGGCACAAAATAAGCATTTGAGGACACTAAATCTATCCAAATAAAGCCCTAAATAAGTATAAATCTTGGACTCATCAACACTCCCAACTTAAACTTTTGTTTTTCCTCAAGTAAAACTCAAGTCAGCAGTTCAAAAAGGATGTCTCAAACAGTGCTACACAAGATTCAATCATGAATGCAGACAACAAGACTCAACTTACTCATGCAAGGATCAATTGTGCACTCAAAGACTCAAGTTGTGACTCACCATTATCAAAGATTCTCAAGGTCACAATACTTGCTTCAAATACAAGTTTAAGCTCAACAAAGGTACTCAAATGCCCTCACACAAAGAATTATTCCCTATTCACACACAATGGTTCAACAATTTATAGTTCCGGAATAAAAAACAACTCTCATACTCACAAAGATGAACAGATGCATGACTTCACCCATAGGTTTGCCCTTATTTTCCTATCAACACTTGTTTCAGCTAACTCAAGATCAAAAAGGCCTTTTCAAGGATTGTAACAGGGCTGAGTGTAAAGGCATGGTCATTTAGGTTCAGTGGAGGTTGTCCTCATGAAATGTGCTATGAACAACACTTTCTTCCCTTTTCTTCAACATTTTAATTCATGCTCAAAAGTCACCCCATTTTTCACTTTCCATGGAATACCGGACACCCCATTTCTTTTGCACTTTCACAACTTTATTTCATACTTTTTCTTTTTCATTCCTCTTTTCTTTTTCCTTTTTTTTGGTATGGAGGGGTTTGATATTTCTCAAAACCATGGGTCAAAGAGGGCCGTCTTTGCACTTCTTGATTTACCTTCTCTTTTCACCACACCCCCAACTTAGGCTTTTGGCCTAAGTTGTCTATTCGAACAAACCACATTTCATGAGGATTATGGGTGAAGGGAAAAATAGAGGTTTCATTTGCTTAAGTTTCTTCCAAGAAAAGGGTAAGGCTCAAAGGGTGTTCAAGCAAAGTTCACACACTCACAAGGTAGGCCACAAAAGAGGTATGATGTCAAAAAATTTCATTCTTTAAAATTGTTGCCTAAGATAATTTCAAGAGTTTTCCTCACTTAGTCAACCGGACCAACGGGGCAAATTCAAGGTGTCATCACACAAGGTTCACGGTAAGCTCATCACACAAGGCATTGACATCAATGTAAAATAAGACTCCACACTTTCGCTAGTGTGCAACGTTCATCACAAGAGACTCAATTTGATAATCGTCTAGTCACAATGAGATGCAAAGAGTTCATATATTGCCTATGCAACTTCATTTGGCCTCATCGTAGCATCACATTAATGTTTGTTCAATTGAGAGCATTATTCAAGTCATCAGTTTTGATCACAACAGACAGTCAAATTTGCACAAGAACAACCACAATCAAATACACAAGAGGTGGCAAAATATTTTGGAAGGGTCCAAAAATCATTTACATTCAAAATAAGGAGCCACATGCTCAAACATCCATAAAAACAGTGCCAAAACACAATATATATATAGAAAATGTCATCAACACAAGAGGTAGGTATGGAAATACCTCACCCCCACCACAAACAAAAAGCTATTTTTCCTCAAATGCAATAAAACATCCAAAAATCAATAAAAAGAGAGAGAGAGGGGTAAAGAGGGGTCCTGTCTACACAGTCGCTCCATCTGTCAGGGCAACAGTGTCCGGTGCAACACTCTGATCTTGGGCATTAGTGCCCGGAGTCACATCAACAGTACCAGCTCCACTAGGGTAAACCATGGGTGTGTTTACTAATGAGATATGTACAGCTGCATTTACCATGGCCTTCTCAGTCTCCGTGAGACCCTCATAAGAAGCCTCCTCATAAGCAACAAACATCTCCTCATCGGTTTCATCCTCAGACTCGTCAACAGCTACCTCCTCAGTTTGAACCTCATCTCTGGTGGTGGACGGAGGTACATCTGGATCAACTGGCACATCAGGGATCTCCACTGTCTCAAAAATCATCGATATGTCGGTGGACTTTAGCTGGTTTACATCTCTCCTCAATGCAACAATAACAGCCTTTAAGGACGTCACCTCCTCAGTGGCCCCTTGGCCATGCTCGCACACCGTTATCCTTGCCGCAAGGGCATCAATGGTAGAACTCAGGGATGTTACAACATCAGCAAGGGATCTCTCGATCATGCCAGGAATGGTAGTCTCAAGCCGAGAGGCACATCTATCAGCAGAACGGGCTAGTTGCCCCATCCGTAGCAATGTAGCCTAGGTGAGCAGGGGTCGGCCAGCAGCAGCACCAGATCTTGGAGGTAAGCAAGTAGTAGAGGAACTGGGAGTAGGAGAAGGGGCAACACTAGATGTACCTAAAGGCCCAGGGGCTGGACTAGGCAATAATGTCTTTGTAGGTAGTGTCTGAATATCGACAACCGGAGATGTATCCACCGGGGCTGCCTTCTTCTTCTCGGCCTCATCTTTCAAGTACTCTGTCTCAATTCTCCGGATGTTAGTAGAAGATGTTGGAATCACTTCCACATCCCTCTTCTCATCTCTAGATACCATATCTTGTCTGCACAACTCGGTAATCAACACTGGGAAAGGTAGGGACGTATATCTCTGCTTGGCCCTCATAAGCATCTCCTGTGCAATAATCATACCCAGGTTCAGCCGTGTACCATCAATAATGCAACCAAGACATGATACTTTAGCGTGGTGGAGAATCGACTCATTTTGGGATGGCATGATAGTACTGCTGATGAAGCTAAACCAGAACTGTGGTGATATGTTTAACTTTTTTTTCTCAATGGGTGCTCCAACCTCAAGCCATTTGGGAGTACCATCTGATATCAGAGGAGCCAACCACTTTTTCATATTCTCCAGCATTTTTTTTCTAATCATTTGATGACAGTCATCGTCAATATCATATGATCACTCCAGGACTGCATTGATAGCATCACTATCACACTTCACCTTTTTACCCCTGACGACCACATAGTCAATCGGCTTAAATTTGGCTGCCGGCTTCTTCCCTTGTGGCACTGTAGTCACTGTAGAATTCTTTGACCCAATTTGAAATGTACGAGCCACGGGGTTTAGTAAATAGCTGGAATTTGTGTGACCTCACGTACCTGTCTATGACACCATCAGTTGACAGCCTCTTCTCCTCTACGATGGTCCTCAATCCCTCAGTCTTTAGTCTGTTCATAGACCGGGGAGGAGAACCCTATACCGTTGGTGATAGGACCACAACATGTGCGGGAGAATGAGGAGTAGTGGTGGCATTGGGAGTCATGATCCTAGACGGATCATTCATCCTCTTGGATCGCAGCTCCACTCTCTAGGCTTCTAGTAATACATCATCCTCAGGCTCAAAAGTGGTAGCCCGAGGATCCTGGTGCTCACCCTCACTCTCAGAAGTGGTGAGGTGATTGGCATAAATCCCTTCACTATCAGAGCTGACTTTCGGTGATGCAGGTGCAGGTGCCTTACCCTTTCCTTTACCTTTCTTACCTATTGTGGGAAGGTTGGTAGCTATAGCCTTGGATGCTATTGCATCCTGTTGATTTTTGTTCCTTTAGCCCTGTTGCGGGGTGGCATGTTTCTACCAACTACTTTTGGTCCTGCCATATCTGCAAAAACATCAAAAAGAGTTAGAAATAGTTCAAACAAAGTTGCAGACAGTCTCACTGAATCAATCGGCGAGTCGTCAAATCAATTTGGTGAGCCAGATCAGGCTCGCTAAAAGGATTGGCTAGAAAATTCTTAGAAATATTGGCATATCGGTGATGGGAGGTCTTTTTCGGTGAATCGCCAACAGCATTCGGTGAGCAAGAATTAGCCCGCCGAAAGTTACAGTGCATTTTAGGGATTAAGGGGGTAGAAAGGGCGATCAAGAAAGACAATTGGCGAGTCACCGAGTGCAATTGGCGAAATCAGGCTTCTCGCTGAAAGTTACAGAACCGAAACTCAATTTTAGCATGAAATTAAAGGCGATCTAGGAGGATTCGACCAACCGCCGAGTGGTTCGGCGAGCTTGACCCAGCTATCATAATAGCTGGCTCCTTCTGCATAATTTCAGCTATCATCTCCATCAACTGCATTCCAAGGTTACTTCCTGCAAACATAATACATAACACTTCATTTATAATACAATATTACCCTAGACACACACAACATCTAAGTTTCAAAAATAGTGTAAACTCACGGTACATCAATAGGCGATTCACCGAACGATCTCAGTGAGCCCGACTAATATCGTCGAATGAGACGTGCATTAGTGTTTTAGTCAAATTTTGGGAATCTATAAATAGTTCAAAGGAGAGAGAAATTAAAGAGTTTTGAAATTTAGAAAGAGTGAGAAATATTTTGAGTTTTGAGAGAGAGCACCTGACCTTTGTGAAGATCATTTTCTAGCATTTGGGGTTTTTAAATTTTTCTCCTGAATTTGATAAATTGAAGTTGAATCTAAAGTGGGTTTACTTGTAATTGCTTAATCTGCTTTCACGGAATGTATATTTTCTTTGTTTTTGGTGACGGGTGGCTAAAACCCCAACATCTAGGGGTGCAATTATGGGGTTGGGTGTTGATTTAATGTAGTGGGTATTGTGTTATACTCTATTTTGTTGTTGTTCATACATGAATTTGGGCTAATTAGCGTTGGTTTAATTTATAGGTTAAGGTTGCAAATTTAATTCCTACTTCTGATCTCCGATCTATTCTCCAAATAAATTGATTGGAGTGGGTAATTAGTCCAATAATAGCAATTTAGGTTTGATGTTTGTAACTTGCTTGAAAGTAGAGGTTATGGGTCTGATATATTTTCCCTATTTATGCATTAAAAGAGAGAATATAGTAAGGTATTGGGACGTTTAGATTGGCATTAAGAAGAGACCTAAAGTAGATTCTATGCATAAATGCTTTGAGATTGAAAAAAGATGAGCTAGACTATTCATTAATTTTCAGCACAATTACCCCTATGTGATATCGATTTTTAATCCCCGCACCCCTAGATTGCTTGCTAACTTTTAAAATCTCTGAAATTCTAGTTTAACTGTAACAATTGATAACCAAATATTTTATTAAATTGGTGTAATCATCCACTCACTTTTTCTTACTATTACAAATGAGAAATTTTACAATACAAATGTCTTGATAGGAACTCTCTATGATATACCATTCCCTATGGGATCCGACTCCGACTCTTCAATGGGTTTTTATTGACTACGATCGTTGTCCCTTTTAATTAGTTTTAAGAAGAACACTTGCGCGTTATCAGAACCCATTTGAGACGGAGTTTCCAGTAGGTAGATAAGGGAGTAATTAGAAAGTTTTGAGTCCAATAGGGTAGAGTATTTTCTTTTATCTAGACCTAGAAGTGCAACCAGGTCCCCTTCTTGGCATGCTTCCTTGTATAGTGTAAATTGAAAACCTTTCATTGTGTTTTTTCCACACTAGACAATCCTTTTTAAGGTGCTATTTTTACCACAATGCAAGTAAAGTAAGTTATCCAGAACTGAGACATATTTGTTGTGGGGGTTGTAAGGGGATCTATCTTCACACATCCTGGCCCTTGTTTACTGTTACTTTCGTGACTTGTTAAGTTAGTGAGAAATTTGTAGGAAGTGCTCCATTTGAGGGATTTTATCAATTCCTGTTTTACACGGACCAGGTCCTTCTCCAACACCATATTTCTTTCCAAAGCAAGGCTCATCTTTAGTTCAGCGATGTGAAGCTTTTTTTCAAGCTCAAGTTGTAGACTACTTGTCGAGTCCTTTCCGTAAGAAGTCCCTGTAGTCATCATGCTTATCTATTCTTTTAGTTCTGAGTTTTCACTTTCTTGAACTACTCTATGCTCTTTCATATAAGATATTTGAGTGACCAAGGAAATTCTTTCATCTTGGGAAACATCTAGATTAGTGTTCAACAGATCTTTCTCAGTGGTCAGCTCACTAATTGAATCTATCAAAACACTAGCTAATTTTCTCAATTTTCTAACGAAAATAATATTTAATTTTTTTTTAGGTCAGCTAGAGTTTACCTCTTCAATAGCTTCTTGATCATTTGATTGAGCCATGAATGCAAACATGGAGTCAAATATCTCTTCATTTTATTTAACGGCAAGCATAGACGCATCCCCAGAAGGTTCATCTTCATCTGAGTCACATGAAAAATTTCCTCATACCACTAAAGCTTTCTTCACTACATAGTCACCAATTGCCTTTCTGTTTGACTTTTCAGCAATCAGGTCCCTTCGTTTTTCTTTGTCTCCTCTGGGCTTCACGTACTCGTTATGTTCTACCTTGTGGATGGGGCAGTCCCTTATGAAATGGCCAAGTTTTCCACACTTGTGACACAGGTCATTTGCAGTTGCAAGACTACTAGAGATACCGTTCTTCACAAATCCTCCATGCCTTCTCACTATTTTTTCAAATCCTTGAGTGGGATAGGTCATATCTTCATCAATATCAGAAGTCTCACTTTGAGAGATCTAGAGAGCAAGAAATTTGTCCCTTTTTACTTCTTTCTTTGAAGGATCTTGATTTGTATGCATTTTATGGGTTTGTTGATTCCTAATGAGAGTATCTATTGTAAGAACCTTCAGGTCCTTGGCTTCAGTGATAGCATCAACCTTGATGGTCGATGACTTAGGAAGAATCCTAAGTATCTTCCTCACCTATTTTCTTGGATGTATGGGTTCTCCCAGACACCTGAGTTCATTGGCGATATATGTGAACCTTGTGTGCATCTCCTAGATAGATTCACCCTTTCTCATGGTAAAGTTTCATAGTGAGTGGTTAGCATGTCCACCTTAGGCTTCTTTAATTGTTCAATTACCTCATGAGCCATTGTGAGACAGTCCCTAATTTTCTTCTATTGATTCACAAGCAAGGATTCTTTTATACTTCTCATCTCCTATCCCACACACTAAAAGCTTCATAACTTTGAAGTTTTTCTCTATCTTCCTTCTGTATGTATCATTATATTGTTGACAAGTTTTAGGAACAACTCTTATAACTTCTCTATCTTTAACATCCATCGTGGGAATGTGAGGGCCATCAAGGACTATATCCCATAACTCGTTGTCTTTACGCATTAAGAAATCATGCATCTGTGTCTTCCACCAGCTGTAGAACTGACCATTGAAACGAGGTAGACTAGTTGATGTCTTACCTTCCTCAAGATTTAGTGAAGTTGTCATTCTCACATAAATCTCTCTCTTGGTGTTAACCAACTAGAGAGCCCAAACTCGGATACCAATTGATAGAATGTATGTGTGCATGAATAGTCATTGGATTAGGTCCCTTAACTGATAATACATGCATAAAGTAGACAACACAAGATAAAACAGACACAATAGTTTTACGCGAAAACCCCCTTACTCAAGGGAGGAGAAAACTACGTTCTGTACTCACATAATTTTCAACCCAACTCCATTTAACTATAAAAGGAGCGAAGTTTTAGATTAAAAACTAGTGTAGCATAGGAATTAAACTATTAATTCCTTCCCCTTTACTGTAGAAACTCTACTACCAGTAACTTCTAAGCAATAGCTCTATTACCCACCAAACCAACTAACTCTAGTGGATCTAGACTTCGATAACTCAACATAGCTAACTCTAGCTAATCTTTGTTGTATTCTAATGTATAAAAAATTGTTCTACTTCATTTACCACTAAGGAATAAATCTTACAAGATTTCTCACAAAATATAGACTCTAGAAACAACTAAGAACAAAGATAACTCTATCAAGTCTTGCAGTTGTTCTTGAGCTGTATTCCGTTGAGAGAGGCTTTTACTTTTTGAAAATTCTATTTGCAAAAACTTGTGTGTGATAATGGAGAATAGACATATTATAGGATCATTCCAAATACACAAAACAATCTCATTGGCTAAGGGTTTGTTGTATAGTGGGGTTGCACACCAACCCTAGTAGGCATTTTGGACAGCTATAGTTTGTTGTACGAAATTCTCTGTCTCGTCAGGGATCAGGTCCAAAGATTGTTCAATCATCAAAACTTTAGACATGAGTTAAAAGAACAATCACATAACAAGTCATGAGCTAATTCAGAAGGTCAAATCAAATACATGTAACACACTTATCGCAAAGAGACCAAAAACTTATAATTATAAAATAATATGCAAAAGGAAATTGTCATTCATTCAATATTTGTTACTTGAATGGAAAATAACTAGAGCAGAAAGGAGAGACAATATGTTATCGTTGACAACTAGCCCGATAACAATATCTTAGACCAGAAAACACTAAAAGATACAAAAACCAAGAACACTAATGTAGAATAAAATCTTTTCACACCTTTGACAAATAAGACTTCGATGATTGTATGAGACTAAAGTTTCGTTCTTGAAATACAACAAACATGAAAAGAAAATAGCAAGCAAACAACTATATTTGAATTTGAATTTATGAGAATGTTACAATCTTTAAGAAAAGATATGTAATCCCCTGAGTCTTCTCTTCATGATTGTTCTTGATTTTATGGAATACTTGCAGCTCAACAGTTAGAGCGAAGACTTCTTTGTTTGCGTAAGACTTGCAGATCACCACTGAAGAGCAAAGATTCTTTCGTATTTATGTGTCTTTTTCTGGTCTTACGAAGACCTCTTTATATAGGATTGAGCTAGGGTTTAGGAGTATTTTGGTCACTGGCCTTGAATAACATGAGTTGGCCTCGTCTTGTCAACTTAATGGACTAACCCAAATGTAATTTGAACTTAATTTAAGTCATTAATTTTGACTTAAATATTAATCTGACTTTATTAACCAGTAATTTGAATTGGTTAATGTATCATGAATTTAATATTTAATATGGATTTATCAATAAAACTTCACTATCTACAAAGGCCCCCTACTTTGAGGCTTGTTGGGGTTCTCAATTTGCCGAACTTGTAAAGACAAGATTTGAAGTATTTGTGAAGCAAATGTTTTTTTTCACGTAGTTGATCTTTCGCGAAACATTTGAAACTTCATGAGAAATGACTATGTCGATATGTTGAGGTCATCCATATCAACATATACCCGAGTCTTTCTGAAGTCATTCTCTAATTTGTAAGAGATTATTTGACTTTCGGTCGTTTACCAACTGATTTTTTATTTAAAGTGTTTTCAGCTCATGAAGACCTATTGCATGGCATTTCTTAGTATTTTGATGATTTTATTTTGGTCATCAGCTGCAAAATGGCTGCCAATTCGATGAGCAAGGATTGCATCTACGAGTTTGACTTGGTGATACGGATCTTGTGATTTAGGTGCAAATTTTAGACGATGTTTTCCTTGGGGTTGAATGCCCTGCCGGCGGTTTATTTTTCCAATTTTGCTCGATCACTCCGGTAAAATGTAAGGAATACAAATTTTCATTAGGCGTATCTATCCTCATTCAGATTTTTTTTTTCATGTTTGATTCTGATGGAATTTCCATAACTTGGTTCCTATGGAAACTTACCATAATATGGTTCCTATGGAAATTTACCATAATTTTGTTTCTATGGAATTTCCATGACTTGATTCCTATGGAAAAGTTTCCATAATTTAAATCCTATGAAAACTTACCATAATGTCCATTATTTGTAGGAATTAAACTTTCCATCATTATAATGTTCCAAAATTCATAGAATCAAATAGATGTCTCCATATTTTGAAATCTATATGTACCCATATTTCCCTGGTGATTGTATATCGTATTGTTGCATCATCAAGTTCAATTGAGTCCTTCTCTGTCAAGTAAGTCCTTTTCCCAACTCTGATTTTCGTCACTTTTTCTTCAGCTCAACGCGACTTTGGTAGAAAATTTATATCTCATTGTAGGTATATCTAAATCGTCATCCGTTCAATTTTTCAGAAACTAGACTCATAGAGATACAACATACCCAAAAATCATGATCAGACAACTACCGAATTCACTCAGCTGAGTTTTGTATATCAGCTTACAATTTTGATGAACTGAATGCACCAGCTTTGTGCGGCTTCACAAAAAAAATCATAGCTCAATGTATGAATAACGAAATCACAATCCGTTTGATTTTTCCGAATCTAGACTCGTAGAACTACAATATATCCAAAAATCGCGCGGATTAACTCAGGTAATTTTTTGAAATTAGCTTAAAATTCTGATGAACTGAATGCACCAGCTTTGTGCGGCTTCACGAAACAAATCATATCTCAATGTAGGAATAACAAAATCGTAACAGGCTTTCAGCATTGGAAAGATAACTCATAGGGATACATCATATAAGAAAATCATGATTATATTGCATCTGTACTCGGTCAGTTTTATATTTGAAATCTGCCTTCCGCCAACCGCAAGAAATTCAGGTTATCACCTTTACTTTGGACATGCTCTTATGAACCTAATTTATTCTTCTTTTAATTATATTTTTTGCAGATTTTGGATATAAAAATACGACTTTGATCCCTCAACATGATGTACTTCCACGACCGAGGTTCTCCGCATCCTCTTCTTGAAGTAGTGGGTGACCAACGAAATCCAAATGCCAAAGTCTTACTTTTGGAGGTTCAACCTCTGGCTATTTGTGTCTTCTCCCTTGTTAGTGGGACATCTGATGAATCTCTTCTCCTTAAAAAATGGTCAAAATGGATACCAAAGATGTCATGAGAAACTTCTCGAGCAAGGCTACTCGTATGTAAGTTCCTTTATTGAAATCCGCAATTCATCATGGCGTAGCATCTTCCAAATATTCTCATTATGATAGAAGTTGACAATTGGAGTGTTCCCTCTTCTAACTTTGGCAATGTCAGCTACATAGCTGGTTACTGGGAATGGGTAGAGGACGTGCTGCCCGGCCAGAAGGAGAATTTGGAGCTCATCAAGGTTTATGATGTTGTATATACTTCTTTGTTCACATACGACTATGACAACAGCATGCTCCATGCTTTTTGTGAGCTTTGGCTTCCATCTACCAGCACACTTTCTACTTTCATTGGAGAGATGTCTATATTCCTTTGGGACTTTCAACCATTTGGAGGTCTTCCTGTACAAGGGTACTTCTATGATGAAGTCATTCCCTCAGGGAAAGAATTGACGCAGATTGATACCCAAGGAGAATTTATTTTTCTCAAAAGTTATCAATAATTGTTTTCGGCCTTCTATAGATTAGCGATAGATGATGTCCATAAGGCATCCATCCATAATTGGGTGAAGTTTTGGTTTAGAGGACCTAATAGATATGTCGAACCTTCGCAAAAGGTGTCAAAGGTACAAGCAATAAAACCAAGGTTGAACCATAATACTTGCAGACATATTGATTCAAACTTCCTACAGTGGACTGACGAGGAGAATGCACCCTTTGTCGAGCTGGATCTGGAAGAATCACTTAGAGATGAGACTAGTTTGGCAGCCTTCTTTACTTGATGGCTTTGCAAATTCGTGCTTCTGAATAAGAAATTCAAATATGTGCTTGCTAGTGTTTTTAAAGTTGCGAGCTTGATGGGTCATGGAAAGAAATTCTCCTTGGCAGTCCCGGTCCTTGCAAGCATATATCGCGCCTTGAAAGAAATCTCTACTTCTCCAAACTTGAGTGTGGCAGATATAATTTTCTTTATACACTATGTATATGGTTGGCTTGGGGAATACATTGGGACTCATCATTGTGCTAATCATTCACATCGATCCATGCCTTTATGCAAGATTTCTGGCGAGAAGATGGCCAAATGTTTCCATTTTACTGACACCCAAAAGTTATTTCAACTGGATAATGCATGTCGCCTACATCATTTGGCAATGTTGCAAGGCAGAGATTTATACCTTACTCATAATGGAAAACTTTCAAATTCGTGGAACAAATTTATCATAAGCCTTCGTTCAGGATATGTAACCTTTTGGCATGATGCAAATTTCATCGTGGAATCCTATAGCCCTAACAAGTTTAGTCGACAATTTTGTTTTTGTCAAGATATTCCTTGAGATCTTATGGAGAGACCTTACGATGGTACACTGTCAACATTAGTGTAACTTTGGAATTCCTCTCGTCGACTTGATACTTTTTCTAAAGTCATAGTCCCAATGTGCCCATTAGATGGTGCTCCTTTAATGACCCGCGAGTATGTATACTAATGTCCATCCCATAGGATGAATACCTCCTAAGGAAACCTCCGCATCATTTTGAAGAAAACAAAGCAAGAACCTACATCCATGTCATCCAAAGGGGCTTCTGATCAACCAAAAGAAAATTCAAGTCCTTCTTCTAAGTCTGAAGTGAAGTCAAATGATACTCCGCAAGTCGCCAAGACCTTATCCAAGTCTAAAACCTCGAAAGAGGGGAATGTGCCTCCGAAATGAAAATTGAGGCGCCTCACATTAGCCTCAAAGGCAACTTCAAGTGCCTCCAAAGTTGGTCATGGTTCTCCCAGAATAAATGAACTTCACGTATCATCGGACATTAGTAATGACAAACATCAAACCTTGAGATGCCTTGTGATGAAATTTCTCATATGTATGCTTCACCGAATGATGTTGCGTGAAAAAATGCATTTTCCAGTCCATCGGAGAGTGAGGATGGTCACTGGAATCGTCCAAAAAGAATGGCACAAGATCTAGAGGATGTTTGCTATGGTATCTGATAACGTTCAAATATACTTCTTGAAAAGAAATACAAACGATCGTATGCAATATATTTACCCAACTATGAGTATTTAACTCGGTAGTTGTTATATAAAAATGGGGGGATTTAAATTGAAAAAAAATAAAAACAATAAAAATAGCTTTGAACTAAGTATCTATTTATATTCAGATTATTAGAAATAACTAGGAATGTGTTCCCCATAAGATCATAACGCGGTAATCCTAATAATAGCAATCCTTTCCTAGTGTATTACATGCAAAGTGATAAGTTAGGTATCTCTAAATCATTGGTCCGGCATCTAGATAATTTCACCCCGCACCTTGGTCCGGCTACGTGTTTATAATTTACTAACTCTTACATTTACCTCATATAGGACATCACATAGATGTATGGCTTAGTTTTCACCGTCGCACCAATCGACATTAGACTATTAGATAGTATCACACTAAATCTATGTTGATAATTCTTTTCTCGTTAATTACCTCCTTGGTCCGGCAAGTAGTAACGAGACAAGTTCTAACATTGGCCACCATTAAAAAGACTTCTAAACGAAAGAATTATCAATGCATGCAAAACACTAGTCAAGAATTGCTTATTTACTATTCATACTTTGTTAATCGCTCATGGTTCCCACAGCCCATGTTATGAAATTTAGCTACTCATTATCTCAACAACACAATCAAAATTTTATTAAAATAAATATGCTTGTGTTAATCATCAAAAGTTAAGAACAATAGCTAAACTATCTTTTATTAATCAGGAATACAAATAAATAATAAAGGAGAAGAAAAAATAAACCACAATTCTCCGACTTCCACGGCGGCTCTTCCAAAGTTCCTAAGCTAGAAGAAAATTTATGTTGTGTATTGTTTCTTAGTTCTTCGCTCCCCTCAAATAATTATTTCTATGGACTATTTATAAATGTAGAAAAACCTAAATAAAATAATTGAGTCCAAACAAATTAGGAATCCAAAACCAAAAGAATTGAATTCCTTTTTTTCCCGTCGCGTGAACTGCCGCGTAGAACAGTACTGCCTCAAATTATTTGTTTTGCACCGCCATGCATCACGTGACCAGTTGCTTTAGAGATTGCCACGTGGCAAGGAAATAACAACATCAATTTGGTCTCTTCACTTTGCGCTGCAATTCTTATAATATTGAAATATTAATATAATATTCAATTTAATCTATTAAGTTGTCTGCTTGATTTCCCTTTTCAACCTTCCATCTTTAATTCGTTTTGGCTTCAAATTTCTTCATTTTTCCATCAATTTAATTCTACAAATAAACTACACAATTTAGCACAATCCATAAAATTTATGCCCAAAAAGGACAAATATAAATAATATATATGAGAAATAATGATTAAAAATATGTATTTTGACCTCACATCAGTATCGACAATTTAGATACAATTGTCATTGATGATAACGACTTTGTGGATGAGGATCCAAACTCGGCATCATTGTCTGAATTAGCAAAACAAGTAAGGTCCCATCCCTTCTTTTTTCTTCATACTCTCCCTTCTCTTTTTTTTAAGTTTTAAATCTGATGGTCTTTTTGTTCTCACCTTTTTTAGTTTGACCTTCAGGAATTATATGGCGACAACCTTGACAATAACGTGGTTGCAGATTTCACCGTAGATCTTAATCATCTTGATGTGGGTGCAAAAGGTTTCTATTCTTCAATTAATGACGTGATGCCTTCATTGGAATTAGTTCCTCCAAGAAAGTCACCTTCTACTTTTTTGGATGACAAGAAGTTTTCCCAACCAAATGGTATTAATGCGACTGAAGTTGTTAACAATCAGACTACGCATACAAAATCATTTAATCCTTCTTCATGGCCATTGCGACCTGGTGCTCGTACTTTTGAGCCACAAGAAACTATTTTCCGCATCAAATCAACCTTTGTTTCTGAGATGTGGGGTGCATTGTATGGATGGATACACAATTTTCCTTGGGTTTTTAAGATGGCTTTGAAAAGTTGGAGTCAATTATTGCTTCAACTCTTGAGGAGATTAGAAAGGTGGACATTATTGATATTTCTTCTTTGGAGGATCTTGTCGAGAATTTCTTCAAGTCGTACGCAGAGTATGATACTTTAAGATCATCAAAGATGACTAAAGATTCACATGAAAAGGCCATCTATGATGCGCAATGACGTCTTGATGCTGCGAAGCTAGCACATGAAAAGGACTCCATAAGCTAGAATTTATGTGAGAATCACAACCAAACGTTAACTTTTCATCTTTCTTCAGCTCTGCAGACATGCATAAGAAAATTCATAACATGGAGTAGGAGCACCAGAATAATGAATTTCTTTTTTTGTTGACAAGATAACTTCGACATCTTCAATCTATATAAAATCACATCCATAGGCTTTACGGATTAGTATAGATTTGTCTTTGAAGTTAGCTAAAAATCTGGCGTACTAGACTCTTCAACTTTCTTCAGCATTTCACACATCTGGAAGAAAAACCATAACATGGAGTAGGAGCGTCAAATGATGAGCTTCTTTTTTTGTTGGAAAGATAACTTCTATATATTCAATCAATATAAAAACACGTTCATAGGCTTTATATATTAGTACAGATTTATCTTTGAAGTCGGGTCAAAATCTGTGTGCTTAACTCTTCAACTTTCTTCAGCTTTGCGCACACGTGGAGGAAAACTCATAACTTGGAGTAGGAGCGCCGGAATAATGAACTTTTTTTGTTAGAAAGATAACTTCAAGATATTCAATCTGGAAAAATTTTATGGTAGTAGAGGCATAAGTATGACTTGGTATGTGAGGAATTATTTTTAGATAGAAAAAATATGTGGGTCCTACTTTCTCATTTACAGTGTCATTTCTCTCTCCTACCTTTACTTATTTTTTATGAATAAAAGGTTATGTGAGTCCTATTCTTCTTATTTTACATTGGTATTATCTTTCCCTTACGTTTTCCTCCACTCCATTCTTTTCTTTCCTTTTTAAAAACAAATAATTCTTCTTTCCTCTAAATTTTTAGATCAACTTTGACTAATAAATTTTATCTAGTATCACGATCGAGACCGTCGTGATTGGCACCCGCACTAATCCCTCGGTGGGAGAACCACTACTACAACCCAAGCTGAGCAACTTAACCAAAAACTAAGGCATTTAAATATACAGAAGTAGGTTTAAATGCTAAGGAAAGGAAAATATGGAGTTCCCATAAACTCCAACCAAAGTCTAACAAAACAAATGCGGAATAATACCTAGAACCTGAAAGTCAATGTACCAAAACTCTAACAAGGATAATAAGTCTAAGGGAATGGGTACAACCCAATTAAACATAATAAAATCCTAAGTACTAGTCTAAGTCCAAAATGTGGACATAAACAGAAAGAGAACTCATGGTAGCCCAGAAAAACAACTAGCTCACCCTTCAATTCGATGATGACTAATCTTCTAAGCGAGGTATGTCAATAGCTGCCTGAAGATGCCATGTACCAAACAAGGAAAGAGCAACTGCAGTATCAGTACACAACCACAGTGTACTGGTAGGATCACGCGGCTATCCCACTAAGTGCAACTACATAAGCCATTACAACATAATATTAACATGCACACACCTTCACATTTCTCAAGATATACATTTATATCTAGTCAATGGTCCTCTCATGGAACCCACACCCAAACTGTTAGTGTACCGGTATGTGACACATGTTCCAAGTTAGTCTGTCGGATCGTGACACCCGTTCCAATATTTATAATGGTATGTGGCAACCGATCCCAGTTAGTGTGTCGGAACGTGACACCCGCTCCATTCAACATACTACAATCACAATCACATCTCACAATCATACAACAATAGGTGATTCATGGCATGTAGTTCATTGTTCATACTTATTTACGATCAGTGAAATCAACCATGCAACATTCATATGCACACATGCATTATAATGAAGCAAGAACAAACATATATCACACAACATAAAATCACAACCATCACTTACCTCAAACAAAGCTTGAATTCCCTAAGAAACTTGATTTTTCCCCATCTGGATTCTTTCCGCTTGTTCTTGGTCTACAAATAATCATAATAATACAAGGATCAATAAACCAGACCCAATTACCAGGACCCTTGATCCCCATACCCAAATTAGGAATTTTCCACCATAATTTCTAGATCAAAACCTCCATCGATAATCACTTACGAATTTACATTCTACAGATCGAAAAATGGATCCGGGGAGTGAAAATCTTACCTTTAGCCTCAAGAATGGTGGAAAACTATCAAGAAAGAACCTGGGGTCGTCTCCTAGCTCTCAAAGTCAAAAAGTGCAGAATAAAATATTTTTAGGGTTTATTTCCGACTTAAATCGCAATTGTCTTGCCACAGCGGTCCTCACCCTGCTACAATAGCCCCACCCTGGCAGGAATCATTTCGCCACATCGGCTTGCATGGAAACAGTGAGCAAAATTAAGAATTCTGAACCCCCATTTCAGAACACACCTTCATACCATGACACTCAAAAAATATCCACTCACGCTAAGATCAATTTCGGGAGTTCTACTCACCCAAATTCAATTATGTAAGGTCGAACGGGTTTCTTAACGTCTTAGCTATCTACTCATGTGATCAAAATCATTATTAGATCACCCAATTGTTACCAGATTTCCCTAGACCTTACAGATTCCGATTTCATCCAAATCTGGACTAGGTTGGGAAATTATGTTACTACGAAAAGTTTTCCAGCCCAAAAATTTTCCTCGTTGGTTTTCTCTATAACGACGGAAACAGGACGTTACAATACATACCAATTTACCCATCACTCGTCCCCGAATGACAATCTAGGAAAGACGGGCTAAAGTAAGAACGGAGTAGTACCTGGATCGACGAACAACTGGGATATTTGTCTCGCATGTCCTTCTCAGTTTTCCAAGTAGCTTCGTCAACTGGATGATGCTTCCATTGAACTTTCACGGACTTAATCTCCTTTGTCCTCAGCTTACGCACATCACGATCAAGAATTGCAACCGGTTCCTCCTCATATTGGAGGTCTTTGTCAAACACAACTGAGTCCCATTTTAGGATGTAATCCCCGTCACCATGATATCTCTTCAATATTGATACATGAAATACTGGATGAACTCCCGATAAGTTAGGAGGTAAAGCCAATCTATAAGCTACATGGCCCTACACATTCAAGAATCTCAAAGGGACCAGTGTAACAAGGACTAAGCCTGCCTTTCTTGCCAAATCTCATCACCCCTTTCATGGGTGATACTTTAAGCAGAACTTTCTCACCAATCTGAAATGCCATATCTCTTACCTTATGGTCTGCATACTTTTTCTATCTACTCTGGGCCACTAAAGGCTTAGCTTGGATTCTCCTCACTTTATCTTGATCATCCTTCACTATATCATCCCCCAAAGGTTTCACATATCCAGCCTCAAACAATCATATGGGTGAGCTACATCCCCTCCCATAGATTGCCTCAAACGGTGCCATATCTATGCTGGAGTGATAATTATTATTATTATAGGAAAACTCACACCAAGGTAGGAACTTATCCCAATGTCCCTCAAAGTGAATCACACATGCCCTCAACATGTCTTCTAACACTTGGATTGTCCTCTCTGACTGTCCATTCGTCTGTGGATGGAAGGTTGTACTAAAAGTGATTTGTGTGCCCAATTCATCATGTAATTTTCTCCAAAACTTGGATGTGAATTGGGTACCACGGTCTGAGATGATAGAAAGGGGAATCCTGTGCAGCCTTACTATCTCTTTCTCATACACCTTAGCCAACTGCTGCACGTTATAATCAATTTTGACCGGAATACAATGGACTGACTTAGTCAATCTGTCAACCACTACCCAAATAGAATCAAACTTCCTCAAAGTCTTGGGAAGACCAACCACGAAATCGATAGCTGTCCTTTCCCACTTCCATTCCGGAATTGGCATTCTCTGGAGCAAACCTGTAGGCCTTTGATGTTTATACTTTCCTTGATGGAAATTTTGACACTTAGCCACAAACTCCGATGTATCCTTCTTCATGCCAGGCTACCAATGGTACATCTTGGTCACCCCCGGATGAATGGAATATCGCAAATCGTGGGATTCTGTCAATAATTTTTGAATCAAGTCCGCCACTCTAGTAACACAAATCCTTCCTTAGCATTGTGGAGGCCAAGGCACCAAAGTTTATCCACTGCCCAAGGACCATGGGCACGACCACGGCTCGTGAGCTTTATCGTGGTGCCTGTGAGTGGGCTACCTAAGGAGGGTCATTTTGGTAAATTCCTTTTTAATTGATTTTAAGTGGGAGTCATTTTATATAGACTTTATACACATATATAAAGTATTTTAAGTCATAAACCACCTCATTTACTTCATTAACCCCCAAGAACCAAATTAAATCAAAAGTTCTTCCTCCTCACAATATTTCTCTCTCTAAAACTCCATTGAACAAGAAGAAGAAGAAGTCAAGGTCTAGGGTTCAAGGGAAGATATTTTCTACTCAATTTTGTGAGGAATATTAATAAGGTATGGTAGCTTATCATTTATGGGTACCTTCATCCATTGAGCCCCTTCAAAGTTCAATTTCAAAACTAGTATTTTCCCCAAAAAGTTAGGATTTCACTCTAAGTCATGGGTTCCTTTCTAAAACGTTTCCAGTGGTTGATTTATGATGAATTATGATTGAATTGATGAATTATTTCTGTTTTACGATTAATTCCTCCAAGAACCCATGAAATCTCCAATTTTCCCAATTTGGATCTTCAAGTGTGGATATGGTTGTATGTTGGCTCAATTGAATATATATTGATTGTTTATGGTGTAATTACTTGATTAAACTAAGATTCTAGGGTTAAAGTTATATGGAAAAGGGTCATGCCAAGAAAGAGGCAAACTGAGGATTTTGATGTGACCTTCTAAGATTGATGAACTTCTTTATGAATTGCCTTAGACTAGATGACCTAGATATGAATTGATTATAATTAAAGCTTGTAGACATGAATGAATTAGGCTTAGGGCTTATATGATGGATCATGGTTCAGTAGTATTAAGCTTGAGTTTAATTGATGCTATATTGCTATAATTGGTTAAGGATGAAGCATGTGGTTAGTTTACCTTGAGAGCTAGGTTTGCATGATTACCATATGATGTATGGCTTGAGAGTAATGCTTGTAGTATGAAGATGACTTCTAAGGATTAAAGGGTAGAAGCTAAAATGAATGAACTATGAATGTAAAGGCTTTAAGAAGTAAGTTATTATGGATGTTGAATTTTATATGGTATTATTGTGGAAGGACTTTACCCAAATTACCTACAATATGAGTACATGATCTTATATACACAATGAATAAACTACTTGAATTACGATTATATCCATGTCTAATGTAATGAATGCTAGATCTGATGAATTGATATGATCTATGATCCTTGTATGCAAGATATGAGAATTATGCATGGTTGTGATATTATGTACATGCTTTATGAACACTTTGAGAGTGAAGTGTCTAAGGTGATAATGTTGTTGTGTGTCATTGAAATAACAAAAGCACACACTCCATTCATGAGTATGATTATGATGTATCTATGGTGTTAATTGAAAGGCTAATTCTCATATGCTCCTTTACAGATGACTATGTATGAAATGTATATGACTATGATAGTATTATTGTGTAGATTGAAAGGCTATTCTCATGAACACACTATGAACATGTTGTGAAAGGTTTACTCACATATTGATAGTTCTAAGGTTGAAAGTCCATTCTCACCTAATTGAATCCATGAGCTATTTTTTTGAATTGTGTTGGGTTGAGGGTTTCGACACTCCTTCATGCATGTAAATTCAATTCAAGACTAAACAAGAAATTTTGGGAAATAATGCTTAGCACCGAGTGGATATGGAAAGTGAGGTAGAGGCCCTCCCTTCAATACAATAGGTTGGATTCTCTAAAGATAATCTCATGAGATGGAAGCTCCCCCGTCAATACAATAGGTTTGGGGTTTCTAGAAGCAATCTCCCTATGCCATAACTATGTGCCAACATAGGTCTTTAGCTAGTGGATCCACCTTAAAGCTAATACATGTGGATCTACCTTAGGTAAGTAGGACATCTTTTTTCGGTGTGGGACATGACACCAGATTCCATGTAGCTGACATGGTCTATGTCGTTTAAGGCTATTTTCCCTCTAGGAACAAGAATAGGAACAAGAACATGAGTTAGGTACTATGGTTCCTCCAGAGGTTCTACGTAGTATGAGTGGGGGTATGTGACTTCATTCATGCATTGCACAAGTAGGGTTTGAGAGTATTCATGGTATGTTTCTATTATGATATGATGATTCATGAGTTAATGCATGCTTTATATGAATTGTGAATTATGAACATGAACTATGCTTATGAATTCTCAAGGAGTTCGACCTAGTATGAGTGGGGGTATGGGACTTCATTCATTCATTGCAGAAGTAGGCTTTGAAAGAGCTTATGGTGTGGTTTTCTTATGCTATGAATGATATGGATTGTTTCTAAAAGTGGCCTTCATTGTTATAAGTTGTGAATTTGAATGTTTCCTTGTCTATGAGTATTAACTAGGGAAGAGATCAAAGCATGATAATTATAAGCATGGTGGCCTAAAAGTGGTACTTAGTATAGATGGGATCATGGAATCCTATCTATGCATTGCACAAGTATAGCTTAGGGTTACTTATGTGATGGTTCTACTATAATGATGATGATATTGGTATTTAATTATGTATGTGAACCAGGTCTTATGATGATTTGTGTATGCATTATGTTGGAGACTATGCTTGTGATTATGTTGATATCCTTTATGCTATGATGAATGGTACATGAATTTTCCTATGGGTTACATTCTCCAACTATTTCAAAGATGATGTTCAAAATTGGCATATGGCATGGTTTCAAGCAAAATGTTCCTTTTAGCATGTTTTAAACGTTTTTATGCATGGCTATCATACTAAGTGCATTTTTGTACTAACCCATATTTATACATTTTTTCAATAAGTGTAGGGCCTGATCGTTGAGGTGTGCTTCTGCTAGTGTTCAAAGCTTGGATTAATTCTCTCCACGCTTTTGGTGAGTCCTCATAGTTCGAGGATGGAAGTTGTTTATTTTAGTGTCTTTCTTACTTTCTCTTTTGAAACAATGTTGTAAAGGGTTGTGACCCTTATCGTTATTCGATTGTATTATATGACTTAATGAGACAATGTCTAGACTTCTATTTTTATTTTTATGGTAAGTCTTCTATTGTAAAAAGTTTTAATTCAGCATCATTCATATTACATATGTTAATGATATGCTAAGGGTATGTATTGGACCCCTTTTAGGTTCCAAGTACGTTGTGTTACTTCTAGGGGGTACCCCTAGGTCGTGACAAACTTGGTAATCAGAGCACAAGGTTTAGAATGATTCTAGGATGATGTCTCATAAGCCACATATAGTAGAGTCTTGTTTATTGTGTGAAGCGCGCCACATTTATGAATGAGAGGCTACAAGATGCTTAAGAAATTCCACTTCTTCATTACTCTTAAGTCATGCGATAGAGTTTAAATTTATAGGGTCTTTGTTCTAATCCTTATCCAGTGGTGTACAGGATATGACTACTCTAGGTGCTTTCACCTGTGGATTTGAAGGAGACAATGTTGCTCAAGGAGCTCCTCCCCAAGTTTCAGTTGACCTAATGTCTAATGAGAAGATTAGGTATGAATATCAATTGTTGACTCGGTTCGGGATAGAAATTCCAGAATTCTAAGGGTCAAAGATAGAGGATGACCCTCAAGAGTTCATAGATGAGATCTCTAGGGTGATGAATTTTGTGGTAGTGACTTCGGTAGGAAAGGCGGAATTGGCCGCTTATCAATTGAAGGATGTTGCTCAACTTTGGTTTAACCAATGGAAAGGAACAAGGCCGGTAGAAGCGGGTCCCATAGAATGGGAAAGATTTAAGAATGGGTTTCTTGATAGGTTTTTCCCTTTATAGATGAGAGAAGCTCAGATACTTGAGTTTATTAACCTTCACCAAGGTAGGATGAGTGTTGAGGAATATGCTCGGGTGTTCACTAGGTTGTCAAGATATGCTCCATCCATAGTGGCCGACCCTAGGATGAAGATGAGTAAGTTTGTGTCGGGTATATCTGATTTGATAGAAAAAGAATATAGTATGGTTATGCTTGATAATGATATGAATATTGATCGTCTTGTGATTTATGCTCGATGGTTTGAAAAGGAGAAAATTGAAGAGAGGTCTAGAGGAACAAAGAGGTAAAGGCTTGATGATGATAATTCTCCTCAAGAAAGGTTTTACGGACAAAGCCCTTCTAAGGTTCCCCCAAATTTTAACCAAAAGAGGGTGTCTAACCTTAAGTCACAATATGATAGTAGTGAGATTCTATTGTCGGGATGTGATAAGTATGATAGAAGGCATGTGGGTGAATGCTTAGCGGGTTCTAATGTTTGTTTTAGGTGTGGTGAGTTGGGCCACAAGATAAGGCATTGCCCTAAGGTTGCTAGAAATGAAGAGCATAGTCATCGTAGGTCCCAACCCTACCCTTCCTCCGATCCAATTGGTTTGGGTGAAAAGGCTCCAAAGAAGAATAGGTCTTATGTTCCCCAAGATAGAAGTGGACAAGAGTGACTTCCTTATGTTGCTACCAGTATGTGTTTCATGCTCTATCAAGATTCCGGTGTTGCTTGTCTTTTATGCCTTAATCACCTTGATGTTGTCTTGGATGTTATATGTGTCCCATAGAGTTACTCTTCTTAACCTTGGTAGGGTTAGGATGCATGGTTATTTGACCTCTATTGATTTTAGAACCCGGTAAGGTTATAATGAGTTTTGGTGATGCTTTGGGATTGTTTGAAAAGAGTAGTATTTGAGGTCTTAGAAAGGGGCTTACTCCCAAGGGGGAGATGATATGCTTAGATAAAAATATTGATTTAGATTCCCGATGTCCTCATCTCTTTCTTATATTCCTATTATAGCTTGAGATCAAGAGTTCCTTTTTGGGCTTATTTTATGTTTTGGAGTCATGTGTGTTTTATAAAATTTCCATGATCTCCTTATGTTATGCATTTTCTTGAGAGAATTCATGTTTAGTATAAAATTAGTTTTCATGATTTATATGTTCCTCATGTTGTTGTGCATTTTAGTATGATGATGACATATTTGACTTCATGGGATGATTTGATGAACATGCTTTGTATGCTTTTGATGAAATGACTTATTGGCTCCATAATGTTGTGTTGAACTTACTTTTAGTTGGAGAAGGAAGTTCCTCCTATGACTATGTGATAGATGATGTTTGGAAGAGTTCGTATAGGCTTACTCCCATGGGGGAGATGGTGTGCCTAACTAGCAAGGTTATTGTGTGCTTATGTGTTGCCGTGATTTCCTTATATATTGCATGTTCATGAAAAACTTGGGTTTTGAAAGAAAATGAGTTTGTGAAGATTGTCTTCCTAATGTTGTAATGCATTTAGTATGAGTGCCTATTGTACTTCATGAGAAGAATATATGAGCATGCTTTAGTTAGGAGTTGAGAGATTCCTCCTTGAATAAATGCTTTTGAGAGTAAATTGCACATGAGCTCCATGAGAGTATGTTGAGCATGTTATGACTAGGAGATGGTAGTTCCTCCTTGAACATGACTAGTTGAGAATTTCATGCATAAATGGGTTGTTAGATGAAGTTCCTATTTCCTTGTGTTGCATTAATTATGTCTTGAGATGGAGTTGATGTTTCCTCCTTTAAATCGTGCATTGTTTTGATGTTGCATGCACGATGGGCTGCTAGTCTTGAGTCTTTAATTCCATAAGGTTTGTAGATCATCATTCGAGGATGAATGTTCCCAAGGGGGAGATAATGTAACACCCCGGAAACTAATAGACTAAACTAGAGCCATAAGCTAGGGTTCTAGAGTTTGATGTTGAGGGTTAGAGTCGTAGATAAGACTTCTCATGCTTAGAATAAGGGGTTTAGTGGTTAAACGTCAAAGTATGTGTTAGACCCTGTAGTTTTGAAGACCATCTAAGGTTTGGTTGAGGATCACAAGGGCAAGTGCCAAGGAAAAAGGGGCAAGCCTAAGCCAAAGGCCAAGGTTGCCCCAACCTTGGCAAGGTACTACCTCAAGACCACGACCACATTCACGACCAGTGGTCTTGACAACGGTTCGTGAAGGGTCTCGTGAAGGTCTCTTAGAATTGTGGAAGACAAGATCTTGAGGCCAAGCCACTGCCTAGGGACCATGAGCCACTTCACGGCCAGTGGTCATGACCATGGCTCGTGGGAAGGCTCGTGGTCATGCCTTAGCATTGTGTAGTCCAAGGCACCAAAGTTTAGCCACTGCCCAAAGACCACGGCTCATGGTCTTGACCACGGCTCGTAAGCCCTGCCGTGGTGCCTTAGAGTGGGCTGCCTAAGGAGGGTCATTTTGGTAAATTCCTTTTAATTGGTTTTAAGTGGGGGTCGTTTTATATAGACTTTATACACATATATAAACTATTTTAAGTCATAAAACACCCCATTTACTTCATTAAACCCTAACACCCAAATCAAATCAAAAGTTCTTCCTCCTCACAATATTTCTCTCTCTAAAACTCCATTGAAGAAGAAGAAGAAGAAGTCAAGGTGTAGGGTTCAAGGGCTGATCTTTTCTACTAAATTTTGTGAGGAATCTTAATAAGGTATGTTAGCTTATCATCTATGGGTAGCCTTCACCCATAGAGCCCCTTCAAATTTCAATTTCAAAACTAGTGTTTTCCCCAAAAAGTTAGGGTTTCACTCTAAGTCATGGGTTCCTTTTCAAAATGTTTTCAATGGTTGATTTATGATTAATTATTGTTGTTTTATGATGAATTCCCCCAAGAACCCATGAAATCCCTAATTTTCCCAATATCGATCTTCAAGTGTGGATATGGTTGTATGTTGGATCAATTGAATATATAATGATTGTTGATGGTGTAATTACATGATTTAAGTATGCTTATGCATGTATTCTTGATTAACCTAAGATTATAGGGTGAAAGTGATATGGACAACGGTCATGCCATGAAAGAGGCAAATTGAGGGTTTAGATGCGACCTTCTAAGATTGATGAACTTCTTTATGATTTCCTTATCAGTAAAGCTTGTAAACATGAATGAATTAGGGTTAGGGCTTATATGATGGATCATGGTTGAGTAGTATTGAGATTGAGTGTACTTGATGCTATATTGCTATAATTGGTTAAGCAACAAGCATATGGTTAGTTTACCTTGAGAGTTAGGTTTTCATGATGACCATATGAGGTATTGCTTGAGAGTAATGCTTGTAGTATGAAGATCACTTCTAAGGCTTAAAGGGTAGAAGCTAAAATGAATGAACTATGAATGTAAAGGCTTTAAGAAGGAAACTATTATGCATGTTGAATTGTATATGGTATTATTTTGGAAGGACTTTACCCACGTGACCTACAATATGAGTACATGAGCTTATGCATACAATGAATCAACTACTTGAATTACGATTATATCCATGTCTAATGTAATGAATGCTAGATGTGTTGAATTGATGTGATCTATGATCCTTGTGTGCAAGATATGAGAATTATGCATCGTTGTGATATTATGTACATGCTTTATGAACACTTTGAGAGTGAAGTGTCTAAGGTGATAATGTTGTTTTGTGTCATTGAAAGGACCATAGCACACACTCCATACATAAGTATGATTATGATGTATCTATGGTGTTAATTGAAAGGTTATTTCTCATATACACCTTTACACATGATTATGTATGAAATGTCTATAACTATGATAGTATTATTGTGTTGATTGAAAGGCCATTCTTATCAACACACTATGAACATGATGTGAAAGGTTTACTCACATATTGATGATTCTAAAGTTGAAAGTCCATTCACACCTTATTGAATCCACGAGCTATTTTTATGAATTGTGTTGGGTGGAGGGTTTAGACAATCCTTCATGCATGTAAATTCAATTCAAGACTAAACAAGAAAATTTGGGAAATAATGTTTAGCACCGAGTGGATATGTAAAGTGAGGTAGAGACCCTCCCGTCATTACAATAGGTCAGGTTCTCTAAAGATAATCTCATGAGATGGAAGCTCCCTCGTCAATACAATAGGCTTGGGGTTTCTAGAAGCAATCTCCCTATCCCATAACTATTTTCCCACATAGGTCTTTAGTTAGTGGATCCACCTAAAAGCTAATACATATAGTTCTACCTTAGGCATGTAGGACATCTCTTTTCGGTGTGGGACATGACACTAAATTCCATGTAGCTCACATGGTCTATGTCGATTAAGGCTATTTTCCCTTCATGAACAAGAATAAGAACAAGAAAATGAGTTATGTACTATAGTTCCTCAAGAGGTTCTACTTAGTATGAGTGGGGCTATGGGACTTCATTCATGCATTGCACAAGTAGGCTTTGAGAGTGTTCATTGTATGTTTCTCTTATGATAAGATGATTCATGAGTTAATGCATGCTTTATATGGATTATGAATTATGAACATGTACTATACTTATGACTTCTCAAGGAGTTCTACTTAGTGTGAGTGGGGGTATGGGATGTCATTCATGCTATGCAGAAGTAGGCTTTGAAAGAGGTTGTGGTGTGGTTTTCTTATGCTATGAATCTATATGAATTTATGCATGAATGATATGGATTGTTTCTAAGAGTGGCCTTCCTTGTTATAAGTTGTGAATATGAATGTTTCCTGGTGTATGAGTATGAACTAAGGAAAAGATCAAAGCATAATAAGTATGAGCATGGTGGCCTAAAAGTGGTACGTACTTGGTATAGAAGGGATTATGGGATCCTATCTATGCATTGCACAAGTATAGCTTAGGGTTACTTATGTGATGGTTTTACTATAATGATGATGACCTTGGTATTAAATTATATATGTGAACTATGTCTTATGATGATTTGTGTATGCATACTATTGGAGACTATGCTTGTGATTGTGTTGATATCATTTATGCTATGATGAATGGTACATGAATTGTCCTATGGGTTACATTTTCCAACTATTTCAAAGATGATGTTCAAAATTGTCATATAGAATGGTTTCAACAAAAATGTCCCTTTTAGCATGTTTTTAAAGGTTTTTATGCATGGCTATCATACTTAGTGCATTTTTGTACTTACCCATATTTATACATGTTTTCTATAAGTGTATGGCCCGATCGTTGAGGTGTGCTTCTGCTAGTGTTCAAAGCTTGGATTGATTCTGTCCACACTTTTGGTGAGTCCTTATAGTTCAAGGACGGAAGTTGTTCATTTTAGTGTCTTTATTACTTTATCTTTTGAGACTATGTTTTAAAGGGATGTGACCCTTATCGATATTCGATTGTATTAGATGGCTTAATGAGACAATGTCTAGACTTCTATTTTGAGTTTTATGATAAGACTTTTATTGTAAAAAGTTTTAATTCCGCATCATTCCTATTACTTATGTTAATGATATGCTAAGGGCTTGTATGCGACCCCCTTTGGGGTCAAGTACACCGTGTTACATCTAGGGTGTACCTCAGGGTCGTGAGACTTACCAATCACAGTCTTTTTCTAAGCTCGTTCAATTTTTCATCCTCGAACTACTTAGCCTTGATCTCCTCAATGAACGTGGCCCTTACTTCAATGCTAGCTAACACCCCACCTCTTTCTGAGATTCCCAACTGCATGAATTTAGACTCCAAGGTCTGGATTTCCTTAGCCATAGGTCGCTTAGTTATACTTAAGCTAGCTAAACTACCCATACTAACCGCCTTTCGACTTAGAGCGTCGGCCACCACATTAGCCTTGCCCGGATGGTATTGAATGGTGACATCATAATCCTTAAGTAACTCCATCCACCTTCTCTGTCTAAAATTCATATCCTTTTGAGTGAAAACACGTTGCAAATAATGTCGCCAGATCTTAACACCATACAAATAATGTCGCCAGATCTTAAGAGCAAAACACTACTGCTGCCAACTCTAAATCATGTGTTGGATAATTCCTCTCATGCACCTTCAACTGTCGTGATGCATAAGCTATAACATTCTTATCTTGCATTAACACAACACCCAAACCAGAATGTGAAGCATCACAATAAACAATAAAATCTTTACCTTCCACCGGTAGTGCTAGAATAGGTGTGGTGGTCAAAAGAGTCTTGAGCTTTTGAAAGCTCTCCTCGCATTTTTTGGTCCATTCAAAAGGTACCTCCTTTTTGGTCAAATTTGTCAAATGTGTGGCAATAGAAGCAAAGTTCTTCGCAAATCGGCAATAGTAGGTAGCACGCCCTACAAAACTCCTAACTCGCATCATAAAGCTAGGCCGAACCCAATTATTAACCGCTTCAATCTTTTGGGGATCTACCATTACCCCTTCTTTTGAAACCACATGCCCTAAAAAGGCAACCAAAGTCAACCAAAAATCACACTTAGAAAATTTTGCATACAACTTTTGTTTACCAAGAACATCCAGAACAATACGAAGATGCTCGACATGTTGTTCCTCACTTTTCGAATACACCAAAATATCATCAATAAAGACTATAACAAATGAATCTAAAAATGGTTTGAACACACCATTTATCAAGCTCATGAAAGTTGCAGGTGCATTAGTCAACCCAAAGGACATAACTAGAAACTCATAGTGCCCATAGAGTGTTCTAAACGTTGTCTTGGGTACATCTTCAAGCCTAATCTTTAACTGATGGTAACCGGATCTTAGATTAATGTTAGAGAAAACGGATGCAACTTGCAATTGGTAATGGGTACTTGTTTTGAATGGTGACCCTATTCAATTACCGGTAATCTATGCACATCCTTATACTACCATTTTTTTTCTTAACACACAAGACAGTAGCACCCAATGGTGAAGCACTAGGACGAATGAATATTTTATCATGAAGTTCTTGGATTTGAGCCTTAAGCCTTATTAATTCTGCCAAAGCCATACGATACGGAGGGATAGAAATGGGGTGGGTACCATGTTCCAAATCAATGCAGAAATTCATATCTCTATCTGGAGGCATACTAGGCAAATTTGTAGGAAACACTTGTCTAAATTATGACATCACATGAATAGACTCAATAGATGGGGATTCAACCTCAACATCTTGATTATGAGCCAAATACGCCAAACAACCCAGCCCTTCCAGTTTCCTAGCCCCAATGGAGGATATGATCTTAGCTTGCTTAGGCTTGTACACCCCTTCCCACTCTAACTTTTCCCTTCCCAGAATTTCTAGAGTCACAGACTTAGCATTACGATTAAGCACGCATAATATGGGCACAACCAAGTCATGCCTAAGATTATGTCAAAGTCAGTCATAACGAAATTCACCAAATCAGCCCAAGTCTAAAACCTCATAAACAAGATAGGACAAGCACGATAGACATGGGTTACTATGACAGACTCTCCAATGGGGTGGAAACATTGATTGAGCAATCAAGTATATCACAAATCATATCAAACTTTGAGGCAAATCACACAGATACATAAGAATAAGTGGAACCCAGATTAAATAACACATTAGCCATCAAGTCATAGACAAGAATAGTACATGTGATCACTACGTCAGATGCCTCTGCCTTGGTCTTAACCGGAAAGGTATAACACTGAGCCCTGTCATCTTGACGGCCTACTTCCCTTCCTGGTTGCACTGTACCTCTGCCTGCATTACCATTTCCCTGACCTCCACGACCTCCCTAATTTCCTCCTCACACACCTTGTGAATGCCCTCATCCATTATTACCACTTCCAGTGGGTACCACTACTTTAGTCTGCTATTGCACGGAATCCAACATGCGTGGGAGGGAACAATCACTCCTCATATGCCCAGGTTCTCCACAATTATAACAAGTGCGATCGAAGGATGGTCTGCTGCCCATCGAAGGTGTGGCTCCCTGGCTATCCTGAATCAAATTCTGAGGTGGAGTTCCCGAGTAATTGCCTGTAGAAGCGGGCATATCGGACTGAATTGGCCGGGCTGCAGGTGTCGGCCTCCCTGAATCTCTGGAGTAAGAACCCTGAAAGTTACCTGAATTCTTGGCTTTCTTAGCCAATGCCTTAGCTTGACCTTCTCGCCTCACCCCTTCTACTTTCTTCACAAAATATGTGACCTCATTGAAGCTTTTTCCCGCAGAGGTCATATGAACAGACAATACCTGCAACTTATAATTTAGTCCCTTAAAAAATAGGCGGGTCCTCTCTTCCTCAGTAGTCACAATTGTGTAGCATATCTAGACAAAGTATGGAACTTAGCATCACAAGTATCCACACAGATACCACCTTGTTCCAAATCCATGAACTCATTCTTCTTACGATCCCTCAAGGTCTGAGGCACATATTCCTCCAAGAACAGAGCATTAAACTGGGTCCAAGTAAGTGGGGGTAAAGTTGAAGATACGCATTCCACATAAGCTCTCCACCACTTCTTAGCCTCACCTTGAAGTTGAAAAGTCACAAACTCTACTCCATGTTGATGGACAATTCCCAACTTGTGAAACCTCTCATAACAATCTAGGATGAACTCATAGGCGTCCTCACTCAGAACCATGAAATACAGGCGGTTTCAACTTCAAGAACTTAGTCAACATCTCATGCTCATTACCAGTAATAACAGGACCCAACAAAGGACGGAAGAAGGCATCAGTACCTACAGTTCCACCTACCTTTGGAGCAGTAATAGGGATAGGGGGATTGGCGGGAACTTGAATTGCTTGAAGAGAGGGAAGCACTCCAGGACTAACCAATCCTTTCAGGAATGACATGATCTGTTGAGCTAACACTGGATCTAAGAAAGGAATTCATGTAGTCTCAACCTGCACTTATTCCTCTTGTCCAACATTCTCCTCATCCTCAACCTCAACATTCTCCTCTATCTCTTCACGATCTGCAGGAGGGGCCTCATTTCTGGGAGCATCCTCAACTGGAGCTCCATCCCTAGTAGGTGCCACCCTTCCTTGGCCTCTACCCCTAACTCTTCCTCTACCCCTGCCTCGACCGTGACTTTTTGTTGCAGATCCCTCAGGTGGAGCATTGACGGGAGCTTCGGGCCTGAAGCCGTTGAACCTAGTGTTAACCATCTGCGGACAGAAGAGTGAATGAGGTTAGATACTAATTCAAATCGTCAGATACCAGTTGGAATCAAGTTATAGCACGGAAGGTGACAAGAGAAACATAGAGATTTCCTAAAGTCCTATAGCCTCTCGAAGAAAAGTACAGACGTCTCTGTACCATTTTGCAAGACTCTATTAGACTCATTTTGGGACATCGAAATCAACGAATCTAGGCTCTGATACTAACTTTGTCACGACCCACACCGTCGTGATTGGCACACATACTAACCTCCGGTGGGAGAACCACTACTACAACCCAAGCTGAGCAACTTAACCAAAACCTAAGGCATTTAAATATACGAAAGCAGGTTTAAATGCTAAGGAAAGGAAAATAGGGAGTTCCCATAAACTCCAACCAAAGTCTAACAAAACAAATGCGAAATAATACCTAAAACATGAAAGTTAGTGTACCAAAACTCTAACAAGGATAATAAATCTAAGGGAATGGGTACAACCCAATTAAACAAAAGAAAATCCTAAGTACTAGTCTAAGTTCGAAATGTGGAGATAAATAGATATAGAACTCATGGCAGCCCGAAAGAACTGGCTCACCCTTGAATTTGATGATCACTGATCTTCTAAGTGAGGTCTGTCAATAGTCGCCTTAAGATACCCTGTACTCAACAAGGAAATAGCAAGTGCAGTATCAGTACACAACCACAATGTACTGGTAGGATCACACGGCTATCCCAGTAAGTGCAATATACATAAGCCATTGCAACATAATAATAACATTCACAAACTGAACATATACAGTATCAACATCATTTATGAACAACGTACAAATTCACAATTCTAAAGATATACAGTTATGTCAAGTCAATGGTCCTCTCATGGAACCCACACCCAAACTGTTAGTGTACTAGTACGTGGCCCCCTTTCCAATATTTATGCCGGTAGATGGCAATCGATCCCAGTTAGTGTGTTGGAACGTGACACCCGCTCTATTCAACTAACCACAATCACAATCACAATGTATATTCTCACAATCATACAACAAGAGGTGATTCATGGCATGTAGTTCTTTGGTCATACTTATTTACGATTAGTGAAATCAACCATGCAACATTCATATGCACACATGCATTATAATGAAGCAAGAACAAATATATATCACACATAATAAAATTACAACCATCACCTACATTGAACAAAGCTTGAATCCCCTAAGAAACTTGATTCTTCCCCTCCCGGATTCTTTCTGCTTGTTCTTGGTCTATAAATAATCATAATAATACAAGGATCAATAAACAAGACCCAATTATCCGGATTCTAATAAATAATATCAACCCTTGATCTCCATACCCAGATTAGGGCTTTTTCCACCATAATTTTCATATCAAAACCCTCCCCCATCGATAATCACCCAAGAATTTACATTCTATGGATCGAAAAATGGATTCGGGGAGTGAAAACCTTACCTTTAGCCTCAAGAATGGTGGAAAACTGTCAAGAAAGCACCCGAGGTCGTCTCTTAGCTATCAAAGTCAAAAGGTGCAGAATAAAATATTTTGGGGTTTATTTCCGACTTAGATCGCGATTGTCCCGCCACAGTGGTCCTTACCCTGCTATAGCGGCTCTGTCGTGCCAGGAATAATTCCGCCGCAGCGGCTTGCACGAAAACAGTGAGCAAAATTATGAATTCCAAACCCCCATTTCACAACACACCTTCATTCCATGACACTAAAAAGATACCCGCTTATGCTAAGATCAATTCTGGAAGTTCTACTCGCCCGAATTTGATTCTGTAAGGTTGTGGTTCCTTAACGTCTTAGTATCTACTCATGTGATCAAAATCATAATTAGATCACCCAATTGTTACCAGATTTCCCTAGACCGTACTGACTCCGATTTTATCCAAATTTGGACTAGGTTGGGAAATTCCAAGTTACTACGAAAAGTTTTCCGGCCCAAAATTTTTCCCTGTTGGTTATTTCTATAACGACGGGAATGTCATTACATCAACTAATTCTTTTTATATTATTCATATATTTATCTTTTACATTTGATAATTCGTAGGTATATTATTTATTATCTTTTAAATTATATTGATAATTAGCAGGTATATTATTTTTAATTTTTAAAATTATATCAAAAATATGGAAGAAAATGAGAATAAGACTTTCACCAACGAACTAAAAGTTTAGGTAGACAATCAGCTATACTATTAATATCCTCCATTTGGTATGTATATTTAAGTCACATTGATCAATTTTCACTTATTAAATTGAACTATTTTATTAATTTGTATATTAATAAAACACGCCAAATATTTTTTTTAAATAGATTTTCGATTCTCTCAATTTTTTGAGTTTAATTTGAAGCATATTATAATAAAGTGTATTTGATTTTTTTTATGACATATGGTGTAAATACACACACTATTTTGCACAATTATTTAATTAAATTCATTGTAAACAATTCTTATATATATATATATCGGTAAGTCCCACATTTGGGGGTACTCCACTACAACCCTTGTTGGTAAACAATTATATATATACAAAATTATCAACGGTAATGTGCAAAAAAAAGGAAAATGCATTATATGATAAATATTTGTATATACAAAATATGTTTCCCTTTTTTAATAAATTGAATTAGATATAATTGTATGAAAGTGTAGCATTTACATCATATTTTGTAAAAATTAAATTAATTTTAGTGTAATATGCTATCAAACTTTTTTAAAAACCGAGAAAATCGAAACCTTAATTTTATTGATTTGGTTTGTTTGATAAGTGAAAAAACTAATCAATCCGACGTATATATATGTAACAAATGGGGAATTTTCATAGCTTAGTTAATTGACTACCTAGATATTCATCTAGTAGGTTCAAATTTCAGTCTTTATTTTATAATTTTCTCCCAGATTTTTCCTTTTCATATTCTTGATGTGATGCTTTTTTTTTAAAAAAAAAGCTTCAACCCAATTATCAAATGGATAAAGATAAATAATATAAGAATAATTGAGTAAATTAAATTCACGATTGAAAAAAATTTGATCCAAAATCAACAAAAAATTAGAAAGGAAAAAAGAGGTGAAAGGAAAGAAATTGAGAAAAAGAAGTGTGAGAAGCAACGTAGGATAGAGAAAGGACCCCACGTATCATTTAAACATGATAACTTTTTATTCATAAAAATTAAGTGTTAAAAATTAAGTAAAGGTAGAGAGAAAGAACAATGTAAATAAAAAAGTAGGACCCGTTCATTTTTTATTAAAAAGTAATCCCTCACACACCATGTCATACTTGTGCCTCTATCACCATAAAACTTTTCTTCAATCTGTATGAAAATCAATCCATAGACTTTACGAAATAGTACATATTTGTCTTTGAAGTCAGCTCAAAATCTATGTGCTTGACTTTTCAGCTTTGCGCACATGTGTAAGAAAATTCACAAATTGAAGTAGGAGCTCCGGAATAATGAAATTCTTTTATTGTTGGAAAATAACTTCGAGATATTCAATTTATATGAAAATCATATCCACAAGATTTACATATTAGTACAGATTTGTCTTTGAAGTCGGATCAAAATTTGGCATACTTGACTCTTCAGCTCTTCAGTTTTGCGCACATGTGGAAAAAAATTCATAACTCGGAGTGGGAGTGTGGAATAATGAGCTTCTACTTTGTTTGAAAGATAACTCTGAGAGCTTCCATCTGTATAAAAACCACATCCATAGGATTTACAGATTAGTACAGATTTGTCTTTGAAGTTAGCTCAAAATCTAGCATGCTTGACTCTTCTTGAAAGATTTAGCATGACATTCATATGGAGACGTTGTTTATCTTATTCTTATGACTGAACTTCGAGTAATAATACTCTAAGCTGCCTATGTACCTCAGTGAAGAGGATCAAGTCATAACATAGTTCAGAGAGTGAGCTTTTAATTTATTTATTTTTATGTCCTAACTTTGCCTAAGCCGCCTCTTTCGAAGTTTCCAACATAGCGGACCTTTTGTGCCCTAAATTTTTTTCTAGGCCACATTTTTGAGATTATCAACCTAGCAGACATTTATTTTTAGTTTTTTGGAGCCGTACTGAGTTTATACCATTGCGGGCCAGGAGTATGACGCTGCTTCAAGGATAGTACTTCTTCAAGAATTTTCCATTGATGGGACTGATCTGCAAGTCGTCTGCATCTATAAGTTTGTAAGCTCTGATTGAATAGACTTCTTGGATGATATATGGTCTGTCCCATTTTGAGGTGAACTTGCTTCCCGATTTATGAGATATGGTAATTGGTCATCTTACTTCACGAACTTGATCACCAACTTGGAAGGACCTTAGGCGAACCTTTTTATTGAAAGCAAGAGAAAGACTAGCTTTATAGCATTCAAGATTTTGTTGAGCTTCCAGCCTTTTCTCATTGAGAGCCTCTAACTGTTCAAGGCGCAAACGATCATTTTCTTTTTCAGTAATTCCCTTTTGGATGGAAAGCCTCAATGACGGTATTTATTATTCACGTGGAAGGACTGCTTCAGTTCCAAAAACAAGAGAATACGGAGTTGCTTGAGTCGGCGTGCGATCAATGTCTGGTATGCCCAAAGAGCCTCTTCCATTCTATCATGCCAATCTGTTTTAGATTTGGAGACGACATTCTATAACAAGTTGCACAAGGTCTTGTTAATGTTTTAGCTAGTCCATTTGCATCACCATAATACATTGACGAATTACGTTGCTTGAAGCCAAAAAAATCGCAGATCTTATCCATCAATTTATTGAAGAATGACTTTCCATTATCTGTTAGTATATAACTAGGAATGCCAAAATGATAGATGATGTTCACCCTAATGAAGTTTGCAATATTTTCCTTTTTTACTTCTTTGAGGGCTACCGCCTCAGCCCATTTCTAGAAGTAATCTGTCGCAGCCAAGATGTATAATTGACCACTAGAAGATTTAGGTAGTGGTCCAACCACGTCTAATCCCCCAAGCATCAAATGTTCAAGATGCAACTGTCGCATGTAGTACATCAAGAGGTTGGTTCATTAAGTTTGCATGAAATTAGCATGCTTGACATCTTCGAGCATAATCCAAGTAATCTTTTACCATTATTGACCAATAATACTCCATTATTTTTATATGAAAGTGTAACTTCGGCACAGATTAATGAGATCCACAAACTGCAAAATGTGCTTCTTGTATAGCTTAAATTGCTTCTTCTTTCCCCAAACAACGCAAGAGGACTCCCTTGAATGATCTTCAATATAAAGTATCTTTGTAGTAAAGAAACCAAGGAGCACGACGACGAATTTTGGTCTTTCTCTTTGGATCTTATGGAAGTATATTGTAACACAAGTAATCGATCAGAGCATGTCTCAAATCGACTATCTCATCGTGCGAAATGGCTACAAGATGTTCAAGCTTTCTTTTTTCATCCTCATCCTCCTCTGGTGGTACTATCCATTTTTTACAGAAAGTGATTTGTGCTTGGTAAGGCAGAGTCAAAGTTGAAACGAAAGTCACTAAGCCATCAAATTTCTTATATTCTTTTCTTGGACATGCTCAAGAGTCACATCTCCAAGCCATCTAATCAACTTTTGTGAATAGTCATGATAGAGACACAATTTTTCCTTTTTAACATCATAGCTTCCCAACAATTGATTGATCACTAATTCAGAGTCTCCAAAAACTTGTAAAATCAACTGTTTCATATCAACGGCCATCTCAAGCACAAGTATTAGGGCCTGATATTCAGCAACATTATTGGAGAAACATTGTATTAAGGTGAAGGAATATGGCAAGATTACCTTTTGAGAAGTGACGAATATCACTCCAGCACCGGCTCGTTCATGATGTGAGGCCTCATCAAAATACATCTTCCATGGTGATTGAATCTCAACAACCTTGGCATCTTCATTTGATAGTTCAACAGTGAGTTTCCAATCATCAGGTATCGGATGGTCTGCTAATGCTTTCCCTTTCACAACCTTTTGAGGAACATACTCACTTTCAAAATGTTGAAACTGTAGATACAATCTTACTAGTCGATCATTAAGGACAGGTGTAATGACCCGGAAGGTCATTCTTGGAAATTTTTACAAAATTACCATTTTTCCCATCTCAGTAGTTGCCCCGAGTCACTTTTGATCAATTTGTGAAGTTGCTTTGAAAAATTTTGAGCTATTTGTTAGTTTCGATTCTTTAGTAGACAGGTGATTTTAAATAATTAATTTTAGTTAGTGGCTAATGGGCTAAATCAATAATTTATTTAATACATTACTTGGCCCATATTTATTAAAATGAGTTAAGGGTTTATCACTTTTAATACATAATTAATTTAGAAAAGAAATTAAAAAGGGGAACAAAAATTACCGTTGTTAAGCGGCAGCCGGATTGAATGTATACTATCCCCCTATCGGACTTAGGGTTTTGATCGAATATTCCTCTCTCTACCTTCATTCAATCAGTAAGAAAAGAAATATGGAATAAAGAGTTCAATTCCATAAAACATGTTCCACAGGGCACCTCTTCAATAAATCTAGGTAAAAGCTAACAATGCTAATATGTGAACTTGTGAGTATGCATAAAGGTCATTGTATACTAAATTGTTATTATTATTATTCTTATTATGGTGGGAAAGAGAAAGAAGAGAAAACTAGTTTTGGCTAATAATTGATAATATTGTTTTATGGAAAATTCAATATTATTTTTATAAGTTTACTATTACTTGAGCCAATGTTGAAGCGTCCAGTGACATCCTAATTGGATGGTTATAATGGGAAATAATGATCACATGATTAGTCGATCTTATTAGGAATATGTTGGTTTCAACAAGTGATTTTCGCAGTGGTCATATAATCGGTAGCTTCAACTTTAATCACTTTTATTTTAATTATCACATTATGATTCATGTTTTGATATATTGAGATAGTTAATTGAACATTAGGGCTAATTTATTATATGAATATCATTAGAGTTATGATATAGGAGAAATTGGGACTTAACCCTAATCTTGAAACTTAGGAACTTGATTATAAAGTTGGGTGAGTTTATGGGTCTAGGCTAGATATATAGTAATATGATTGTTGGTAATTTCAAAATCCTATTGTGATTATTAATGTGAATAGATTTCTTTGAGGTGGAAGTTCAACGAAAAGGGAAGGCTCAAGTCCTCGAGTGAATTCTTGATTGATTGAGGCAAGTGGATTTATAATCTCTTGTTAAGTGTATAGAATCGTATATTTTCTTGTGGTATATATTGGGGAGTAACAGGACTTGGTGATGGATTGACTCATCCATGTTGATTAATTCTAATGACGAAAAAGGGGTAATAAAAGGTAATATGATTAATTGTTGGTGTGTGATGTGTTGAAAATGGTTTGAAACGCCTGCTGAATCATTGTGTTGTCGTGAATTGTGCATTATTATAAAAATGGTTATCTCTTCATTATTTGTGTGAACATGTCATTTGCATTGGTTCTGAGAAATAGTTGTGATAAGTGTTATGTGATAAGAGGATTTACCATTTCGAGAGACGTATCGCGTGCCACGATAGATACTATATATTGAGGGACGTATCGCACGCCGCGATAGATACTATTTATCGAGGGTCGTATCGCACACCGCGATAGATGCATGGACAGATACATCCCCCATGGGTCCCGGATTGAGAGACAGCGAGTGTGTATCACTAGGTCAGACATGCATCACTATACTTGACATTGCATTCCATTGCATTGCACCTCTTTATCATTAGTGAACTTGATATTGTGATTTGATGATCTTGTGAGTGCCTTTCTGTAGAACTTGTGATTGATGAATATTGAGCTTGTTGTTGAGGATATGTAAGTGTTAGAGTGTTGTTGTTGAGCTATGTGTTGTGTAAATTGTGAACTGTTAGGTTCTGCTGCTTTTATGCAGGTTGTAGTTGTGCAGGTTCGGTTGGGTGTAAGGAGTGCCATTTCTATCCCCTTAACTTGTGTTTAGAGGTTTACTTGTTGAGTACCGTGTGGTTTGGTACTCACCCCTTGCTACTACATTTTTGTAGGTTACAAGCTCGGATCTTCGTGATACTTTCTCTTCTCTCCTTATCCGAGGCTTTCTGTGGAGATTTGTGAGGTAGTTGTTTGTCATCTCAACGAACCTTCTTACTGCTATTTATGATCTTGTTCTATTCTAGAAACAAGGTCATTTGAGACTTGTGTTTTTCTTTTGAATCAATTGTAATAATTTAGAGGCTTGTACACGTGACAACCAGATTTTGGGGGGATTTGTGAGTTGATTATAAAATTTCCATATTTTATTGTAATGGTTGAGTTTTAGGCTGAATTTTCTAGGTGGGATAAGACGAGTGTCATCACGTCCATTTTTGGGTCGTGACAAAATGGTATCAAAGCCCAGGTTCATAGGTCTCACGTGTATACAAGCTGAGTCTAAGTAGAGTTTTAATGATCAGTATGGAGACGTCTGTACTTATCTTCGAGAAGCTATAGTGACTTTAAGAAAAATCTTCACTTTTTGAATCTCTATCGTGCGTCATTGGTCCGATTTGATTCTTATCGCTTCACTTTATTAACTCTCACTTATAGTGATGACTCGTGCTTAGTTCTTCATGTGAGCAGTTGGTGTATCGTATATGACTTGGATGTTAGACCTAGTACTAAGGTGAAGGTGATAGACTTATAAAAATGATGTGTAGTCGCATTCAAAATGTTTAGTAATTTGAAGGGCTTGAGTTAGGTGATGGCTCGATGATGCATTTTGAGGATATTTGATTATGATGTTGAATAATAGTTTGGGGGATTTTATGAACGTGGTTCGTTTTTTTAGTTAGTTACCCTAATAAAGGGAATAGTACTTGTATGGTATAGGCAATATCTGGAATAATTAAAAGGATGGAAAGGTAATGAACAGTGTGACTTTGGAAATTCAGTTAATAAAGTTGTATAGGTATGGGTTGTTTAGTGTATGATGAGAATGATGTTATATTGACCAAAGTCAGAATCTCCACTACGATTTTAAAGATTGAGTGTATATTTAAGAGGGTCATGATACGACTACTATAATGGTACTGATCCTTACTTGGTAAGAGTTATGTAGAGTGTTACTCCTAATATTAACCTGATCTGCGAATGAATCGCTTTGGATGAGAGACCGAACGAATTTGATAGTGTATTGTAGTTAATTTATGGGCAGAAATGTGTAGGCTATTTGAGTACAATCTTCTCGAGAGGTACGTTGTATTCTAGTGGTGGATTTAACGGACTTTTACGATGTGCTACTAGTGGTATATGGAAATGGATACGTTGATTGTCAAGTGTGAATACTAACTACTTAAAAATTTATCACTCGTATCACATGCTCATATAATTAGATTTGATTTTGAATTCACGTTTGAGAAACCAACTAGTTCGTTACTACAGACGCTTGGGTTAAGCATTATTTATAAGGAAGCTTTTAGTGGTGGATCTTTGGTATGATATTGATGTGTTTAGGTTGTGAAGTGTATCTCAAAGATTTTAAATGAGTGGTGATTTCATCGTAAGCTCCATGGAAGTGGATTGATATTAGGATGACAAACTTATAGGTAAAGAAAGTCTCAATGAGTATACTTGTGTGAAGGTAATTGAGAATATTAGTAAGAAAATGCGTATAAATTTTTGTTAGTCTTTTGAATTTGATTGGTATAGTTAGGTTTGACATGTCATGTCGACGACAAAGTTGACTTTGTGGTGATGGCAAGGGCTAACTAAGAATAATGGTAATAAGAGTTTGTGATGGATTGTGATTAGAATGCAACTATGTGATAAAGATTGTTGGTTAAATGGATTTTGTATGGTAATGACGACTTGCAAGTATCTAATGTTATGGTTTGCTACTATTCGATGAGTCGTGGTTTCATGGAAAGTTATAGGAGGTGCTGAGACACCACTCGAATAGAATTGAAATGAACTAGAGTCACAAATTAAAAGAATTAGTGGGATGTAGTTTAGTCATTGGAAGGAGGCGATCGAGAACAACGATATTTATTTCTAGTGCAAGGACAAAAGATGTATCTTCAGATAGTAGAAAATGGAGTTTAGAGATGTGTGGTTTCATCTATTTTGCTCTACTTATGATAATAGTGTCACGAGTTCATCATATTGTTTAAATACTATTTAATAAAACATAAGAAAGAAGTTTACAGACATTTGACTTGAGTGTGATGATAACTTCTTTTGTGGTTTTAAGTTTGATAATGCAGATTGGTCGGTTTTTAGCGAAGGATATGATAAGGTCGATGGAGAGGCGATCAATGACAAGCTAAGATACATAAATTCATAAAAATCTTCAAATTATGGGCTAATATTGATATATAATGGGATTGTGTTACACGGTTGGGATCAAAATTTAAGTTTTTCATTGAGAGTCTATGTTCGTGGTAGTATGTTTTGTCAAGATATGGATTGATAAGGTAAGAAATGATTGATCGCATTGAGTATTGAGAATTTGGAAGGACTTGTGCATAATTTGAGTCATAAATTTGGTTACTTTTGATTGTTAAAGGACCTAAGGGGGGTTTCACGTAATGTTTTGGTTTAGAGGATAAGGTAAAAATGTCGAGGGTTGTTGATCAAAGAATAAGATTGGTAAGAGAGTCAACAAAAGAAACAAGAGTGTGGTGTGTTGAAGAGTTAAATATATTTAGAATTTTACACCATGGGAGGAATTTAAGAAAGTGAAGGAATAAAACCTCTCGTATAGACCCTTGGTTCAAATTTGAAGGTAGTAGGGTTTTTCGCCTTTGAGTTTAGAAATGACTATGAAATGTGAATTGGGTTTTCACAAGCTCACTAGAGGTTATCAGTGACTTTTACAAAGATTGAGTGTTTGTTCGAGTAATAAACAGTGATGTGTGGAAGATGTTGCATTTTTATGTGTTGTTAGGTGGCGATAAATTGTTGAGATTATGGTAGGTGACTTATGGATGCGCAATAGTATGAACCTACAGTTATACATGGTTATTGTGGATTTTGAGGGGATTGAAACTACTCTTTTAAATGGTACTACACACACTGATGTAATGTGTTACATAGACACTTAATAGTAAATAAAGGTTATGTGCTCATAGTATATAGACTTATTGAGGTGACCAAGAATTTCTTAAGTGTGGGTATGAGGTATATGATGGTTTGAATAATAGTTGAAACTTAGTATGTGGTAAATTATGTGGAGTTGACACTAGACGTGATTCGATAGCTTTATGTCGATGAGAAAGTACTATCAAATTTAAAATTAGTGTAATCAGTCGTGGGTGGGACTCATATCTATCATGTGATGCTTAAATGGAAAGATAGAGAGCCATAGTTTAAAATTTGTAGAGGCTACAATGTGTTTGCTAAGAAGACTTTGATACTAGTGACAGTTTGATAGTAAGGTAAATGGTTGGTGTGGTTATGATGTTTATTGGTATTAAGAGAGTTGGCTTCAATGGAGTACTGTGAGAAATCTGTGGGGTTTGATGAATCGAGTATTTGTAATATTGTAATGAAGATCAGATTGATTAATTGTGGGTGGCTAAAACTCAAAGAGATGGACTCATATGAATGGAAATGTTTGATATGGGCTTTATGGAAGGAGTATATTGTGTTATTCGATTTTCATTCCGTACATTCTTATGTGACCCACCTACTTCATTTCGGACATCATTTAGAGTATAATTCGTTGTATATGCTTACGTGTGTTTGTATATCTATGGGTGAATCCCTAGCGGTGGATCGGATGTACCTATCCTCTTGATAGGGTAGGATCATTGGACAGACTTGGCCATTTCAGTTATGATAGAGATAGTGTTGTTTGAGATAGTTGAAGTCTACCATTAGTTCTACATGCACAACTTTGCTTATTAGAATTCATAGGAGAGCTACACTGAATATTTATAGTTGTCCGACAGACTTAAAATCTATCTTATCATCGGTATCACGTGTTGGCTATGTGTGATTGAATGTGGGGACCATTGGGTCTAGTTTTGTCGTTCTTAAGGTTTGTCTATAATCATAGCTACAGATCTAGCATCCCGATAGTGTTGTTAGAGATTTTGTATACTTGGGTGTATCGCTCGCTTAGTAGTTACTTGATCATTTTATTCATTGGTTTAGATATGTTTGATTCTCCTTTGATGAGTAACTGATGTCTAAAGATCAAATTTTTATAACTTAAGTTCGTGGAAAGATTGTGTTGTGAGAAGGAATCTTGATAAGATTTGTGATGGTTTGTGCATCATGAGTATCTATTGGTTGATTTAGGCTCACTTCTGGTTGTACCTAGTAGTGATTCAGAATGTTATCTTGGTTATGTTAGAAAAGATTCATCATGATAGTTGTGTTAAGGTCCAGTGGGTTTCAATTTAGATTGGGTTCATGGATTAGTGTGTTGCTTGATAACCACTCTTGATTTATAGATCTTCCAAAGTTTGATTCAAAAGTTCAGTTATTAGTAGTTGACCTTGATGGAATGGTGTTAAGGAGGAGCTCATTCAAAGAGGTGGACACCGACTCTGAAAAATCATAACTTAGGCTTTTGCTAACGTCGGTTATTCTTCCTTCTCCTTCTTTATGTTCGAGGACGAACATGGTTTTTAGTGGTGGATAATGTAATGAACCGGAAGGTTATTTTTGGAATTTTTTACAAAACTACCGTTTCACCCATCTCGGTAGTTGCCCCGAGTCATTTATCAATTTGTGAAGTTGCTTTGGAAATTTTTGAGCTATTTGTTAATTTTGATTATTTAGTAGATTGGTGATTTTGAATAATTAATTATAGTTGGTGGCTAATGGGCTAAATCCATAATTCCTTTATTTAATATATTACTTGGCCCATATTTATTAAAAATAAGTTAGGGGTTTATCACTTTTAATACATAATTAATTTAGAAAAGAAATTAAAAAGGGGAACAGAAATTACTGATGCTAAGCGGCGGCCGACGTAGAAACTGCATAATCTTTCATCCAGGTAAAAGCTTACAATGCTAATATGTGAACTTGTGAATATGCATAGAGGTCACTGAATACTAAATTGTTACTATTATTATTATTATTATGGTGGGAAAGAGAAAGAAGAGAAAACTAGTTTTGGCTAATAATTGATAATATATTTTTATGGAAAATTCAATATTATTTTTAGAAGTTTACTATTATTTGAGCCAATGTTGAAGTGTCCAATGACATCCTAATTGGATGGTTATAATGGGAAATAATGATCACATGATTAGTCGATCTTATTAGGAATATGTTGGTTTCAACAAGTGATTTTTGCAGTGGTCTTCTGATCGGTAGCTTCAACTTTAATTACTTTTATTTTAATTATCACATTATGATTCAAGTTTTGATATATTGATATAGTTAATTGAACATTAAGGGTAATTTATTATCTGAATATTGTTAGGGTTATGATATTGAGAAATTGGGACTTAACCCTAAGCTTGAAGCTTAGGAACTTGATTATAGAGTTGGGTGAGTTTATGGGTCTAGGCTAGATATATAGTAATATGAGTGTTGGTAATTTCAAAATCTTATTGTGATTATTAATGTGAATAGATTTCTTTGAGTTGGAAGTTCAACGAAAAGGGAAGGCTCAAGTCCCGGAGTGAATTCCTAATTGATTGAGGCAAGTGGATTTCTAAACTCTTGTTAAGTGCATAAAATCGTGTACTTCCTTGTGGTATGTGTTGGGGAGTATCAGGACTTGGTGATGGATTGACTCGTCAATGTTGATTAATTCTAATGATGAAAAAGGGGTAATAAAAGGCAATGTGATTAATTGTTGGTGTGTGATTTGTTGAAAATGGTTTGAAAGCTTGTAGAATCATTTTGTTATGTGAATTGTACATTATTATGAAAATGGTTATCTCATCATTATTTTTGTGAACATGTCATTTGCATTGGTTATGACACATGGTTGTGATAAGTGTTATGTGATAAGAGGATGTACCATTTTGATAGACGTATCGTGCGCCGCGATGGATACTATATATCACGGGTCGTATCGCGTGCACCGATGGATACTATATATCAAGGGTCATACCGCACGCCGCGATGGATGCATGGACAGATATGTCCCCCATGGGTCCCACACAGAGAGACAACGAGTGTGTATCACTAGGTCAGACATGCATCAGTATATTTGACATTGCATTCCATTGCATTGCACATCTTTATCATTAGTGAACTTGATATTGTGTTTTGCTGATCTTGTGAGTGCCTTTCTTTGGAACTTATGATTGATGAATATTAAGCTTGTTGTTGAGGATATGTAATTGTTAGAGTGTTATTGTTGAGCTGTGTGTTGTGTAAATTGTGAACTGTTAGGTTGTGCTGGTTTTTTGCAGGTTGTAGTTGTAGAGGTTCGGTTGGGCGTAAGGAGTGCTTGTGTTCTATCCCCTTAACTTATGTTTAGAGGTTTACTTGTTGAGTACCGTGTGGTCTGGTACTCATCCCTTGCTATTACATTTTTGTAGGTTACAAGCTCGGATCTTCGTGAAACTTTCTCTTCTCTCCTTATCCGAGGCTTTTTGTGGAGATTTGTGAGGTAGTTGTTTGTCATCTCAATGGACCTTCTTACTGCTATTTATGATCTTGTTCTATTCTAGAAACAAGGTCATTTAAGACTTGTTTTTTCTTTTGAATCAATTGTAATACTTTAGAGGCTTGTACACGGGACAACCAAATTTTGGGGGTATTTTTGAGTTGATTATAGAATTTCCGCATTTTATTGTAATGGTTGAGTTTTAGGCTGACTTGTCTTGGTGGGATAAGACGAGTGGCATCACGTCCAATTTTGGGTCGTGACAAAGGGTTTTTACATCACAAATTTGGTGGGGTTTTCTTTAGAAATAAGGCGGATGACGTGAGATTGAAAGTAGTGTTTCATTTTCTGAATTGAGAAGACTAAGGCCAAACAGAACTTTCGTTTGGAGAGTACTTCAACTCATTTGGTGTCATCATCCTACTCAAGTAGTATAGGGAATTTTCTTTCCCTTCGCCATTCTCTTGGGCTAAGAGTGCTCCCACAAATCTTTCTTTAGTTGATATGTAAAGTATCAATGGCTTTCTAGGAACAAGAGCTGCTAAAACGGGTTGTTTTGTCAAGTAATACTTGAATCTCTCGAAGGCATTACTATAAGCTTGGTCTCATTCGAAAAGAGTGCCCTTTTTCATAAGACGATAGAATGGTTGACACTTTCCTCCTAGATTGGAGATGAATCTCCTAAGATATGCTAGCTTCCTTTACAGACTCTTCAATTGATGGATGTTTCTTGGCTTGACCATCTTCAGAATTGCATCTACTTTTACTTGATCAATTTTTATACCTTGATATCGTACAATGAAGAAAGGAATTTTCCAAAGGTAATTCGAAATGCACATTTCAAAGTATTCATTCTAAGTTGATACTTTCGTAGTAGATCAAACACCATCCTCAAGACTTGCAAGTGATCACTCTTTTTCCTTGATTTCACTTCTAAATCATCAACGCAATATTCAACATTTTTGTAAAGAATATTATCAAAGGTGTTTTTCATAGCTCTTTGGTATATTGCTCCAGCGTTCTTCAAACCAAAAGGCATTATTTTGTAGCAGTAAATACACTTGGGAATGCAGAATGTGGTCAGCTCCTCATCCCTTGGTGACATGCGGATCTGATTGTAGTCGGATGAACCATCCATAAAAGACATCACCTCTTACCCAGTAGTGGCATCAATCATAAGTTGAGGGATAGGAAGTGGAAATTTGTCCTTGGGGCATGCATTATTGAGATCTCTGAAGTCGACGCAAACTCAAATTTGTCCATTTTTGTTCCTCAGGGGGACAATACTTGAAACCCATGTGGGTTACTTAACTTCACGGATAAAGCCAACTTGAATAAACTTGTTGACTTCAGCTTCGATCACGGGAACCAATTCAGGCCTAAAGCGTCGTTGAGCTTGCTTGATAGGATGTGCACCCTTTTTTACACCAAGATGATGGACTGCTACCTTCGGTTCTAATCCAAGCATTTCATTGTAACTCCATGCAAGCACAACTTTATATTCTTTAAGCAAGTTAACATAGGCCATGTCTTTATCACCTACTAATGAAGCATTTACATAAGTGAGTTTTGGATCTTCATTAGTTCCAAGTTTGACTTCTTTCAATGCATCAACCGTCACTTTTACTCCTTCATTTCGGGTGGTTCATCCTTAGCATCTTCATCTTCTTGAGGTTCGTCTTCATTAAAATATATATGGTAACACCATGAAACTTCCTCCAACTCTTCATCAATTTTAATTGGAGAAAAATTATACCTTTCATCTTGTGTAGTGACACAATATGAAGAGGTGAAACTTTCTTCATATTCATCGCGTTGTTTGGTATAGACCACGACATGCGACTTTGCCTTTAGTACTTCTCCACATGAGACAACAAGGTTCGTTTGTCGCCTCATTCTACAAGGAATCAGACTTTGAAAATCCTAGGGGACATTTTGAGATTTGGGTAAAGAAAATGCTTTCATACCCTGATTGTTTCCCCAAACTTTTTTTTCTTCAATGGCCCTCGCCTCTCAAATATAGAAATCTTCATCGTTGACCTTCATAGTCAATCAAAGATAGATGGGCTTTTGTTAAAAACAACATATTCATCTTCCGTAGTGATGTAGTTGTTGCTTACCCTTCTTATGGAGATACGGATAGGCAAAGGTTATTTGTAGCTGAACCCTTCACGTTGTTGCGTCATAACAAGTTCTAACGGAAGCTTCCCTAATTTTGATGGTACGTTAGGATTGAATCCAGCCTTTGCTAGTAGTCTGTAAGCATTAGGATCGAAATCTTCTTCTATACGCTTCATTGGGAGTGCTTCATATTGGGATGACTTAAAGGCCATAAATTTTCTGTAAAACAATGACTTAGGAGCCATGGACTTTCCAAGTATCTTTTTAGATGACTTTATCATATCGATTTGTTTAATAGGAAGGGTCAACCCCTCCAGTGCATTTCCTCGTAACTTGAGAGAGTGTCCTTCATCCTCCTTAGCCTTTGGACCATAAAAAATAATGGGTTCACATTTTTGCTTGAAGAAGCACTATTTATGTTACGTGTCTTTTTCGGATTGCCAAAGTTTAGATCTTCCTTGCTTGCAAATTTTGTCTTACTGAAAACTACCTTAGCCTTCTTGTTAAGGAGTTCGGAATCTCCAGATGTAATCTCATCAACTTTTATTGCATATTTCTTGAAGTAAAACTTTGCATCGGCAAAGTGTGCTTCAGCTTCAGTGAAAGGTTTATCATATGCAATAATCCTTTTTGAAACTCCATCCTCATAATACTTCAAACATTGGTGGTAGGTATAAGAGATTATTGTGTTTTCATGGACCGACGGCCTACCAAGCAAGATGTTATATGAAGTCTTTGCATCAATTACATGTAACCACACGCTTAATTATAACTCTCCAATGGTGAGGCCTATTTTGACGGTCCCTATGGCCCTTTGTCATGACCCAGACCATCGTGATTGGCACCCACACAAACCCTCCGGTGGGAGAACCATTACTATTACCCAAACAAACAAATTTTATGAAAACTAAGGCATTTAAAGATACGGAAGCAGGTTTAAATGACTAAAAGAAATATGGAGTTCCCATAAACTCCCCAAGTTTTAAACAAATAACTTAACCAAACTAATGCTGACATTCAACCCCTAGAACTTGAAAGTCATTGTACCAAAACTCTACTAACAACAAGTCTAAGAACAAGGGGTACAACCCCGAAACTAAACAACACCTTAAACAAATAGACTGAGTCCGAAAAGAGTGGATTTAAACAAGAAAGATTCATGGCAGCCTGAAAGAACTAGTTCACTCTTGAATTCGATCACGCTCAGTCGTCACATAGCCGAGGTCTACCAATAGCCGCCTGAAGATGCCATGTACATAACAAAGAACAAGCAAGTGCAGTATCAGTACACAACCATAGTGTACTGGTAGGATCACACGGCTATCCCAATAAGTGTAACATACATTAGTCAATACAACAATATAATCACATGCACAAATCGAACATATACAATATCATCAACATATACGAATAATTAACAACTTCATGAATCTCACATATCACAGTTATATCAATTCAGAGCAACATACCATTTTCCAATATCAATCATCATTAGTTATGAAAGAACTCATCACCAGTAGATACACAACACAATTCAATGGTCCTGTCACGGAACCCAATTCAATGGTCCTGTAATGGAACCCACACCTAAACAGTTAACATACCGGAAAGTGGTACCCGATCTAATAATTATGCTGGAATGTGGCAACCGATCCCATAATTATGCCAAAATGTGGCAACCGATCCAAGTTAGTTATGCCGGAACATGTCAATCGATCCAAGTTAGTTATGCCGGAACGTGGCAACCGATCCATTCAACACACCACAATCACAATCACAAGTATATCCTCAAGATCATACATTTAAGTCATGATTTCATGTAACCATTATTCATCTATCTCATTTACAACAAGTGTATCAATAATGCAACATTCATATACATACATGTATCATAATGAAGCAAGAACAAACATACATCACACAATCATAGAATCACAACTAACGCAAGGATTCTTCCCGCTTGTTCGTGGTCTAAAAGCATACAATTAACGCAAGGATCAACAATCAAAGGTCTAATTATCGGGATTATAACAAACCCAATAACCCAAGACTAAACCTAAGATCCTAATACCCAATTTAGGATTTTTCCACCATAAATTCCATATCAAAACCCTCCCCCATCGATAATTACCCAAGAAACTAAGTTCTACGGATCGGAAAATAGATTCGGGGAGTGAAAACCTTACCTTTAACCTCAAGAATGGTGAAAAATGGTCAAAAAGCACCTAGGGTCGTTCCTTAGCTCTCAAAGTCGAAAACTGCAGAATAAAGTCATTTATGGGTTTATTTACGACTTTAAGTCGCGTCTGGCCCGCCACAGCGGTCCTCACTCCGCTATAGCGGCCCCGCCCTGGAGACAAAAATCCTGCCCCAGCGGCTTGCACGAAACCAGTGAGCTATTTTAATAATTACAAGACCCCCATTACACAACACACCTTTAACCAACGACGCTCAGAAAATACCATGCACGCTAAGATCGATTCTGGGAGTTCTACTCACCCGAATTCAATTTGGTAAAGTCATACGGATTCATTAACGACTTATCTACCTACTCATTTAATCAAAATCATAATTATATCTCTCATTTGTTACCAGATTTCCCTAGACCTCACAGACTTTGATTTCGTCTAAATCTGGACTAGTTTGGGACATCTCAAGTTACTACGAAAAGTTTTCTGACCCCAATTCTTTCTCCATTGGATTTTCCCTAACGACGAAATCAGGTCGTTACAATACATACCAATTTACCCATCACTCGTCCCCGAGTGACAAACTAGGAGAAAAGGGCTAGAGCAAGAATAGAGTAGTATCTGAATCGTCGAATAACTGGGGATACTTGACCCACATACTTTTTCTGTCGACTCTAGGCTGCTAGAAGCTTAGATTGAATACTTCTCACCTTACTCTAAACGTCTTTCACCAAATCTACTCTCAATGGTTTTACGTCTTCAACCTCAAACTAACCAATTGAACACCGACACATCCTCCCATACAATGCCTCAATGAAGTCGCCTCAATACTCGAGTGATAAATATTGTTGTATGTAAATTTAACTACAACAAAAGTGATTCCCAACAACCAACAAAGTTGATCGTACACACGTCTACAAATAGAAGTGAACCTGAATCAACCAACCCATACTCATAATACCCAAACAATCACAATTCTTACCAATATCTCCATCCCATAACATAAATTCCCATGAGCTTAAGTTATAACAAATTTGATCTTCAGAAATCAGATACTCATCGAGGGATATGTCCAAACATACAACCCCTCCAATAACACTATCGAAATGCTAGATTTAGTAATTGTAAATTACCTCTTAAGAACAGTAGAATTGGACCAAATGATCCCCTCATTCAACCACACATAATCGATACATGACCTTGACGACTAGAGGAATATTAAGATTGCCATACAACCACAAATATGCATGCTATGTCTTCTATATATTCTAATAAGAAAGGTGGTACATGTAGAACCGCTAAAATCCTTTAACACCTCCAAGACAACACCAATTATGTCATTCGAAATAACTAAATCTTCCCACTCAACCAACAGAACATCACAAGATTTGGTACCCCTGATCCACCACTAGGGATCCACCTACAAAAGTAAAAACACACTAGAGCATAGCTAGTGAATCATACTCACAACACTAACAACCATCATAAACACTCTGACCTTTTACCTTATTATAAACCAACACTTTTGAAAATGAAACATTTCCTAGGTACTTAACAATCAATAATAGTAAACTTACGACTCACCCCAGGTGTACGTCCTTTCAAATGCTCAATACCAAATACAATTGATCATTTCTCACCTTGCCAATTCATACCTTGACAAAATACATCACCACAAATGTAGACTCACAATGAAAAATCTAAATTGTAATTCCACCATATAATATAATCCCTTTATCTATCAACATTAGCTTGTACCTTGAAGATTCTTATGAATTCATAGATCTTCACTTATCATTGAACGCATCTCCATCGATCTTACAATATCCTTCGCTAAAATTTAATCGTACTCATTACAAAACTCAAAACAAAAACAAAGCACTTATTATCACACTCGAGCTAATGTATCAAAACTCATTTCTCAAGTTTTTTTTCCAATAGTTTTTAACCAATCTGACGGACTTGTGACACTATTACCATAGCCACATCAACACGAAATAAATCACGCGTCTCTGAACCTAATTATCTACCCCTCTTAAGATATCTTCTTCAGCCTTTGCAATCAAATAAAATATCCTTGCTCTCGCCTCTCTCTCAAGGTTGTACTACATCCCACTATTTTTCTTCATTATGACTCTAGCTCTTTAATTTCTATTCGAGTGGTGTCCCACCATCTCTTAAAACCTTCCATACAACCACGTTACTCACTAAATATTAGGAAGCCACAACCTTAGATACTCGCAAGTCATAATTACTACACCAAATTCGCTTAACCACAATCTTATTATATTGTTCTATCCCATCACAATCCATCACAACTCTTATTACAATTACGCTCAGTCAGCCTTGACTATCACTATGAAGCCAATCTTTCATCAACAAGATACCTCAAACTCAGGTATACTCATCGAATTAAAAGAACTAACCCCATTTTTATATGCACTTTCTTACTAAAATACTTCAATTTCCTTCACCCAAGTATACTCATTGGGACATTCCTTATCCATAAACTTGTCATTCCGGTATCAACCACTCATTTATGGCTTAATATAAAATCACCAGTCCTAATACTACCCTCCTTCTTCATAACAAACAAGACAGAAGCACCCCACGGGGAAGCACTAGGACGGATGAAACCTTTATCAAGAATCCCTTGGATTTGAGCTTTAAGCTCTCTCAATTCTGACACCACAGGAATAGACTAAATAGAGGGGGATTCGACCTCAACATCCCGATTTTGAGCTAATTACGCCAAACAATTTTTCCCTACCAGTTTCTTAGCCCGAAAGGAGGATATGATCTTAGCTAGCTTAGGCTTGTACACCCCTTCCCACTCTAATCTTTCCCTACTAGGGATCTTTAGAGTTACCGACTTAGTAATACAATTAAGTCTGGTAAAATAGGGGGACAACCAAGTCATGCCTGAGATTATATCAAGTCAGACATATCCAGCATAACTAAATCAACCCAAGTCTAAAAACTCATAAACACAACAGGACAAACACAATACACATGGGTGACTATGTCTGACTCTTCAACTGGGGTAGAAACATGGATTGGAGCATCAGGTATATCACCAACCACATAAAATCCCAAGGCAATTGAACTGACACGTGCGAATAAGTAGAACCTGCATCGAATAAAACAATAGCCATCTGGGTACAGACAAGAGTAGCTCTTGTGACCACTGCGGCACACCCTCAAACTCGGTCTTATTTGGAAAAACATAAAACTGAGTTATTTCCTCTTGACGGGCAACCTCTTTGCCTAGCTTCACTACTCATCTACCTGCATTATCATTTCCCCGACCTCCACAACGTCGCTGATTTCCTCATCATATGCCCAGGTTCTCCACAATTTTAACACACCTTATAACTTATATTCGATTGCTGAACACTGAATTAGATCGCGGGGGTTTGTTCAGGTACTATTCGGGGTCCATAATTCTGACTAGGGGAAAACTGGGGAGACACGGCTGAGATTCTGTCTCACCCTATCCCACTCTGGCGAGAGAAATCCCGTACTGGCGGCCTCGCCTTGGCGGGAAAATCCCGCCCCAACGGCCATAACGAAAATAGTATCTCTGTCAACAATTTTTCTGGGGTTCTTCTCCTTTCTAACATCCTATAGATTTCTCAGCTATAACTAGGCATTTCAGATAATTAATACCCTTAGCTAGGATAATCATTGTCTAACCCGAGTCAACCCAATGATACACGCTGCAAAATCTCTTTACGTTACTTCAAGACTACCCGATCCTCATCCCCATGATATACCCAGACTCTCACACAGTTATTAGTTGGTCGCAATGCACGTCCAGATTTCTAACTTAAGAACAACATCGTAATTTAACTAAACCCTTGCACGTAATCTCGTGATGACTTTCTTTTCACAACAAGTTTCACGACACTCAGGCAGTCACAACTTGCAGATAAGTCCAAATTCTTTAATTAATTCGTTCCATAGACGAGCACTACTGATCATTTATGCCTTATACGACCCTCTAAGGCCAGATACCAATTGGAACATTCTCAGTTCCAATTAACTTGCTTGTGTCCTTTAAGCCGGGACTACGACGTCTAGTTCACTTCATTGATATACCAATTGGAATTGGGAAATAGCAATTAAACTCAACTAATCCCACAAGCGACAATAGTAGCTAGCGAGCCCCACAAAACTGCTAATTTCAATATTAGAACATGGTCGAACCCAATTCTTAACCGCCTCAATGTTTAACTGATGGTTACCAGACCTTAAATCAATCTTTGAGAAAACCGATGCACCTTGCAATCGGTCAAAAAGGTCATCTATCAGAGGCAATGGATACTTGTTCTGAATGGTGACCCTATTCAATTGTCGGTAGTCTATACACATCCTCTCTTGCAAGTGATGGTGTTACCGCTGGTCTTGCTCTAGCTCGGACCATAGAGTGAAGGAGGAAAGATACCAATTTGTATCACCCAGATACCAATTGGATTCAAGTCATAGCACGAAGGAGTAGAAAGAAGTGAGTTTTTTCCTAAAGTCTTATAGCCTGTCGGAGAAAAGTACGGACGTCATTGTACCATTCCGTAAGACTCTACTAGACTCGATTTGGTACAATGAGTTCAACGAACCTAGGGCTCTGATACCAACTTTGTCACGACCCAGACCATCGTGATTGGCACCCACACAAACCATCCGGTGGGAGAACCATTACTACAACCCAAACAAACAAATTTTATAAAAACTAAGGCATTTAAAGATACGGAAGCAAGTTTAAATGACTAAAAGAATACGGAGTTCCCATAAACTCCCCCAGTTTTAAACAAATAACTTAACCAAACTAATGCGAAAATTCAACCCCTAGAGCCTGAAAGTCATTGTAACAAAAGTTGACTAACGACAAGTCTAAGAACAAAGGGTACAACCCCGAAACTAAACAACACCTTAAACAAATAGTCTGAGTCCCAAAGAATGGAATTAAACCAGAAAGACTCATGGCAACCTGAAAGAACTGGCTCACCCTTGAATCTGATCCCGCTCAAGAGTCACCTAGCTGAGGTTTATCAATAGCCGCCTGAAGATGCCATGTACTCAACAAAAAACAACCAAGTGCAGTATCAGTACACAACCACAGTGTACTGGTAGGATCACACGGCTATCCCAATAAGTGTAACATACATTAGTCAATACAACAATATAATCACCTGCTCATATCAAACATATAAAATATCATCAACATATAAGAATAATGAACAACTTCACGAATCTCACATATCACAGTTATATCATTTAGAGCAACATACCATTTTTCAATATCAATCATCATTAGATATGAACGAACTCATAACAAGTAGATACACAACACAATTCAATGGTCCTCTCACGAAACCCAATTAAATGGTCCTCTCATGGTACCCACACCCAAACAGTTAGCATACCGAAATGTGGTACCCGATCTAAAAATTATGCCGAAACGTGGCGACTGATCCCATAAATATGCTAGAACGTGGCAACTGATCCAAGTTAATTATGCCGGAACGTGGCAACCGATCCAAGTTAGTTATGACGAAACGTGGCAATCGATCCATTCTACACACCACAATCACAATCACAAGTATATCCTCAAGATCATAGATTTAAGTCATTATTTCATGGTAACCATCATTCATCTATCTCATTTACAACAAGTGTGAACAATAATACAACATTCATATACATACATGTATCATAATGAAGCAAGAACAAATATACATCACACAATCATAGAATCACAATCATCACCTACCTCGAATCCAAGCTTGAATCCCCTAAGGCACTTGAATCTTCCCTTTCCGGATTCTTCCCGCTTGTTCGTGGTCTAAAAACATATAATTAACGCAAGGATCAACAATCAAAGGTCCAATTATCCGGATTATAACAAACCCAATAACCCTAGACCAAACCCATGATTCTAATACCCAATTTAGGACTTTTTCCACCATAAATTCTAGATCAAAACCCTCCCCCATCAATAATTACCCAAGAAACTAAGTTATACGGATCGAAAAATAGATTCGATGAGTGAAAACCTTACCTTTAAACTCAAGAATGGTGAAAAAGGTCGAGAAAGCACCTGGGGTCGTTCCTTAGCACTGAAAGTCAAAAAGTGCAAAATAAAGTCATTTAGGGATTTATTTACGACTTTAAGTTGCATCTTTCCCGGCATAGCGTTCCTCACCCCGATACAACGGCCTGCCCTGGCGGCATAAATCCCGCCCCAGCGGCCTGCACGGAACCTGTGAGCTATTTTAATAATTCCAAGACCCCCATTTCACAACACAGCTTTAACTAACGACGCTCAGAAAATACCATTCACACTAAGATCAATTTCGGGAGTTCTACTCACTAGAATTCAATTCCCTAAAGTCGTACGAATCCCTTAATGACTTATCTAACTACTCATGTAATCAAAATCATAATTAGATCTCCCATTTGTTACCAGATTTCCCTAGACTTCACAGACTCCGATTTTGTCCAAATCTAGATTAGGTTGAGAAATCTCAAGTTACTATGAAAAGTTTTCTGACCCCAATTCTTTCTCCATTGGATTTTCCCTAACGACGGAATAAGGTCGTTACACCTTTTGTCCTCCTTGGTTGAACCCTTGGATCATCAAGTGACTTTCAGTAAGATCTGTTGAGATCCCAAGTTCTTTCATTGTGCGAATTGGAAGGATGTTAATTTCAGATCCTCCATCTATTAGGATTGTGTTCCCCATTTTCTCACATACAAAACCAACAATTAATAAAAGGAGGTTATGAAGTGTGTCACCACGAAGAAGATCATCGTTAGAGAATGTGATATAAACCATGCATGCATTCTCGACCTCAAGAGATTACTTTGCAGAGTCTTTTGGTGATGGTCATGTTGAAGGTTCATCCTTCACTTGCTTCTCATCGAAATTGCAACATAGTTCTTTTGTGCCATCGCATGTGAAATTGGTGTAAAACCAACTTGGAAAATATACTCCTAATGTAATTGGTCGACATAACTCTTGGTAGTAGTACACCTTTATTTCTGCCTTTGAACTCACAATAATTTTTTTTGTTTTGGGTATCCTTACCATCTTTTCCCTGATGCGTTGCTTTGTTGAATCTTTATGCAAACTCGCTTTTCGACATTTACGGCGAGTCACAAGATTCTAGCCCCAATAATCAAGATCATCTTCTTGCTCTCCATCTTCATTTGTCGATCCTTCTCTTACGGAAGCCACATCACTTAGTATAGGAAGAGACGACAAATTATTTACATCACTGGGTTCAAAGTCTCCAAACTTAATCATTCTTGTATAATTAATGTTTGGAATGTCTTGCTCCCCATTTTATTCAACAAAATGTAGGACATGACCGGATTGGGTAAGTCAGAAGCAAAACTGACTTGGTTTGAACTCAATTTCTCATCTTCAAGTTCAATCTTCCCTTGGTGAGCTAACTCCATGATTTTATCCTTGAATATGAAGCATTTCTTGATAGGGTGGCCAACCAACCGATGGTAGTTATAGTATTTTGGATGATCACTCATTCCTTTTTCGTTCGGTCGTTTCATCTCTGGTAACTCAAAAAGTTTCATATCAATGAGTTAATCAAATATTATGGCGACGTCTGAGTCAGGAAATGGGTAGTCCTCTTGGTGAATTTCCTTCAAGGTGATCTTTAGTTTGTCCTACCTTCGAAAGAAGATGTTTTTGCACTCTGTGTATTGCCTACCTTTGTGGTGAACTTCAAAGAAGAATCATTGACGTTCATAGATTCCTTGTTTTTAGCCTTGGACAAATATCCCACTTTCTTGAATTCTTTCTTTTCTTTGCCTTTACGGAGTTCGTGGACAGGTGGTGTTTTAGTTCCAACAGACGATATGCTTAACTCCATATCATGAGCGCGAGTGGCCAATTCATCAAAAGTTTTAGGTTTATGCCTTGCAAAATATAGAGGAGGCCACAATGCATACCTTGAATGCACATCTCTATGCCGGAAGCTTCACTAAGTCTATCTTTACAGTTTAGACTTGCAAGCCTCCATCGGTTAATGAAGCCAAAGACCGGCTCTTCATTTCACTACCATGTATTTGTAAGTTCTACCATGTTTACGATACATCTTGTGCTATACACGCGGTTGAGAAATTCTCTCCATTTGTTCCCAACAATCAATGGAACAAGACTCAAGGTCTGTACACCAATCGAAAGCATTTCCCTTAAGGGAGTGGATGAATTGTTTGACGAGGTAAGCACCATATGTTCCAGTATTATTGAAGATTTCAATTAAGTGTGCTACATATTGCTTTGGGCTTTCCTTACCATCGAACTACTTAAATTTTGGAGGTTGATAACCAACAGGCATTTTGAAGTTATCAATCCTTGCAGTGTATGGCCTTGAAAATGTCAAAGAGGATTCTGTAGAAACCTCATACTTTCCTTTAATGGTACCCATGATGAACTTCTTGATTTGGTTGATCTGGATCGTTCTTTCAGAGGAAACTTGGATCTCCTTAGCAAGTTCACTTGCTTTGCAGGACGATCGATCGTCTCTTGTACTTGCGCATGTTTTCCAAGTGCATCACTTAATTCTTCATCCATCATGCCTTCCACCCTATCAGTTATCTTAACAATTTGAGCATCTTGATCTGGAACATATATGGTCAAGCCTTCAATGGCTTTTGTCAAGCTCACAAGTTGTTCTTCCACAGATGAAGCATTAGTCACCATCGCATGCATCACCATTGTAGATGATGGAGAATAACATCAATTTTGCCAAACATGAGATGCGGATATGTTATGCGGAGTATATTACGTTCTTAGGACATCATTCTTGGCTGAAGTAAAGGTATTTTTTGATGTAGATAGATCAATTGGGCAAGAATGTCTTCTTTTACGACTTTTGCAAGGGACCTCATGATACGCTCGAAATACACCTCCCTAACGAAGCATAAGCGATCGTTTTCAAGTAAAGAACACATCTTGTATGTTGGGTCAATCCCATGAGGAATATGGTTTACACTTAACTTTAACCAACGATTATATTCGTTTAGTCAATGTATTTCCGAAAACAAGTAATTAAAAAGGGGGGTATTTGTGAAACAAATTTAGGAAATTATGTAAATAATCAATGAGCAAGATTCAAACTTTATTTGTGATCAAGATGAGAAAGTAACTAGGGTGTACATGTTCCCCCTAAGCTCATAACGCAGTAATCCTAGTAATAGCAATCCTTTCCTAGTGTATTACATGCAAAGTGATAAGTTAGGTATCTCTAAATCCTTGGTCCGGCATCTAGAGAATTTCACCCTGCACCTTGGTCCGGCTAC
>NW_006239258.1:292143-298363 GCF_000226075.1 Solanum tuberosum | reverse complement strand
GATCTACGACACTGACCTACGGACCGTGGATTGACCTACGGTCCATAGGTCTCATCCGTGACTCAGGACTTAGGAAAATTTTCTGGTTCCAAAACATCATATCTGAAGCAAACAACGGATCAACAGTACGGACCGTTGTTTGATCCACGGTCCGTAGATCCTCTTCCGTAGCTCCACACTTAGAATCTTCAAAATCAGGTACTGGAATCCCTTTTCTGAATCATTTGATGGAGCAGCAGTACGGTCCGTAGATTAATCTACGGTCCATCGATTTCAACCGTGGTTCGACAGTTGGTCAAGAATTCCCTGATCTCCTTTAATGCCTTGCCTGCCATCTACGACACCCATCTACGGAGCGTGAATGGACCTACGGTCCGTGGATCACCTCCGTAGATGCCATTTTTTGCACATCCTTCAGTTGTGTCTCTCAATTTCCACGTCTGAACATATTTCCTGCAAACATGATAAAAAAAATAAAAAAAAACCAATACAAAATGTCCCTAGACACATACAACTCTTAAGTGAAATGTATTAAAAATACCATAAAATCACGGTATATCAACACCCTCAACTTAAATTCGTTGTTTGCCCTCAAGCGACGCACTAAGACTCTAAACGACACTTGTATAGAAGCAAGCATTCAAGCACAAGCAATCACATGGCTCTCTACCCCGACTCTCTTCTCGAGTGCAAATCTTTTCTCTCAGACTCAACAAGCTAACATGTGTGAATCCAAACATGACAAAGACCGACCAACCAACACACAACATACACTGTTTTACTATCATCAAGGTACCAACTTTCCAACAATGTAACTAGTGCCCTTACTTCAAACGAAATCCCTTTTTCACACAATGAATTTGATTTTGAGTACAAGGATTCATTCAACACTCACATTCAGAAGTAACTTTAAGTACAGTTAGTGCTCAATACCATACGCTTGCCCTTATTTTCACTGCTTAGACTCTCCAAACTAGGTTTTAGGATCACTATAAGACTTTCTTGTCTTGTAATGTAGAGTCAGGGTCAAGTGTGGTACATTTGGGTACTTTTTAGTGACTTTGTGCCCTCCTTGACAATACATTAGGCTTTCTACCTCTTTTTTCCCTATTTTTCACATTCTACTGTTTTACCTTCTTTCCCTTGATTCTCTTCAACCATGGATGTGATTTTAGACTTTGTAGCTCTTTATTTTTCACTTTCATCTTTTTCCTGCGTTTTATTCTTTTCTTTAGCTTTCAATAAGTCACATCCTTTCCTCTCTTTTCTTATTCTCATTTTCAACATCAAACTCTTTTTATACCCATTCTTCTTTCGGTTTCCTCTTTCATAGCCACCCTCAACTTATGGATTTTCTATTGGTTGAGGTGCACAATACCCGATGTCGGATCAGGGCCAAGATTGAGGTTACTTTTTACATTAGCCACCCTCAACTTAGGCTTTTGGCCTAAGTCGAGGTGCACATGCCCAAGGAGGGACCGGGGCCAACATAGTAGATTATGGGAATGTGAGTTAGGAGTTTAGAAAAAAATGGTCTAATTTAAGCTCAAAGCATTTGGATCAAATGGACCATTTATTTCATTTGGTTGGATTCTTCTTTTATCCAATTTGTGGACTTATCAGAACAAGGTCCTATAATCACTTCCTAGCCTCTAGAGTAGATTGTCTTAGCAGGACTAACCGGGCAAGTTCTAGATTGGCACAAAAAATGTTTGAACAATCAACTATTGTCACACACTCTTGGCACATAGTTTCATTACCAGATTATCAGATTACCCAGTTCAAGTTTTAACTTAAATCATGCCATCAAGTTGGTTCATTATCATGTCATACTCAGAGCCAACACATTCAACTCATTCTAGCCTATAGATTTTAGCACATATCATAAAATTTTGGATGGGTATAATTTTTTCAAAAAGCTTTTGCCATCATGCTTCATTATTTCTCATGGTTCTACACATACAATCCTAACACATGTCGGTTCAACAGAAATTAAGCAGTCTCTAGGGGGAAAAGAACACAGGCAAGAAAACCCCAAGAGAGGATTATGAGTTGGGTTACTCAGACTTCACCCTATCACTCACAATCCATTTACCCCACCCCCAACAAAAAAATTGGTGCAATTGTCCCCAATACACACAAAAAGCAGTAAAAAGTAATGGATTTGGGTGAAGGAAACCTGTAACGCATAGCGCCGATGAACCATCAATAAGCGGGTGGGTCCTGTTTATCGGAGTTCGCTACAACAACATTAGGGCCACCCTCAGTAGTGCCCACATCAACAATCACAGCACCCTAAGTAGTGCTATCAATCATTCTAACTGCACCATTAGTGGTGCTCACAACATGACCCACAATATTCGAAACATCTGTAACGGGCATAGAACTTGATGCCCCAACAATACTCTCACGAACCCTCTCCTGGCGCAACTGCTCATCTAATATTGAAGCCTTCTTAGCCTGCTTCTCCTGCTTGTACTCCCTCTTCTTGGCTCTTTCATCCTCAGTGACCTCAGATGTATGTCTAGATTGATGCCTCTTACCTCGGGCACGTATGGGCTCGAGCTGCTCTTCTGCGTCCCTACTGAATAATGCATCAAGGACCGTATCATCAGATAAAGCAGTAGGTGTAGCCTGTGGCTCAACTGCAGGTGTGGCAAGAATGGCATCAATATCGACCCGGAGATTGGCTAACTCAGTCCGAAAAGAGGATAGGTATGTGGTCGGGGCCGGTCGTTCTAGGACTCTCAATCCAAAGGCATTGAGGCACTTATTAACGGACTGGACCTTCTGGTCCATCATGCTCTCCATCCTTCGCTCCATTATGGCCTCGGACTCTGCTATCAACTTTTGCATCCATGGCCGGATATGGTGGAGCAGCGTGGCCATCTGAGCCTTCAATTTCTGAACCCTCACCAATGGTACAACAATAGCTCCTACAGGTGGGGTGGATCTGGATGAGCTAGGACCCCGACTCACGGCCTGAGATGAGGAGGCTGGGGCATCATCAGTGTGGGCTGGAGGGGAAGGATCAACACCCTGCATCTACTCCACAACATCTACTAAGTCAGCTCCCATAGGCGGCAGATCAACCTGCGGCTCTCAGCGTGGTGCCGCCACATTTGTCTCATCCCGAATGAGGCCTATATCCAGTGTTCCCGTAGGCCGGATCAACTTGTCACAATGCCAGATCAGCACTCCAGAGTCCCTACATAATTGGAAAATGAGACAAGGAAAAGGGTAAGTGGTGGAGGCTTTTAAAGCCCTCTCATGTATGTCAGCAATGAGCATGCGGGTAAAATCAATCTCGAATCCCGCAACCAATATTACTACCATAAACGCGCAGTCCCAAGTTAGTGCGTTGTCAACCTTCGTGGGAGAAATCTGATTGGGAACCAACAACCAGAAAAATTTAGCCACAAATGTGAGAGTGGCCTTCTTGATGCTTACGCTTGAAGTGGTGACCCACTCGGCTCGCTCTCCGTCAGTAGCAATTTGACTAGCCAGCTAGTGTAATAAAGTCTCTCTTTTCTCGGCACTCCGCTGGAACTCTCCGCCCCGTACAGTGTCTCATATGTAGTCAAATCCAGCCGTGTTGACTGCCCAAGAGTGATCAAGGCCAGGACCATAGAAGAACCGGCGGATGGTGGTCTCAAAGATATCTATAGAAAATTTGTGCACTAGTATAGATGTGAGGGGTGCCTGGGCAATGGGTCTGGTATGCCTATCGATAAATCCCCGAAGAGTAGCCGCATAGGAAGCATAGAACTCCCTCACAATCTCCTCAGTATAGGTGCCTGGTTCTCGAGCCATCCACTCACACTTCTGACGTTAAAAGAGCCGGTGGATTTCTATTACGGTGTGTAGGCTCCCAGTGAGGACTCTGCCCTCCTATGTAATAAGCCGGGACATCTTCTCTTTGTCATTTTTCATCTTGGCATCTCGATAAATTTGCCATTGGCCCTCAACACACCATTTCTTTGGCTCCCCAGCCACCGGATCAGGGTCGTAGCTTCGTGGCACCGGGACTTCTCCTGAACTAGTGGCCTCATCAGACGAGGCAACTTTATCATGTGTACCTGAGCCTGTGGCAGATACAGAACCGGATCAGGAAGCATGGGCGGGCTCAGAGCCGTAAGCAGATGAAGACTCTGAGCCGGAAATAGAATCAGCCTCAGAAATGGAAGCAGAGCCAGTGGGTGACCCGATCAGTGTGTTCTCCTCATCAAACTGGGAGACAGTGACTACGTTGGTGACCACCTGCCGGGATGTATTTCGGGTAGCCCGAGGTGCAGTAGGAGATGTCGTCGTGGCTGGTGGAACATATGCTGGATCTTTTTTCGCGTCCGTGTCTTCATCAATCAGCTTAAAAGTAAGCGCCACAGATTTTGATTTTCCCCTTTTGGAGTAGGTCACTTGCTTCTTAGACGCCATGGTACCTGTAGATGTCTAATTAGTACCAAAATAAACTCATAACACACTCAAAAAGATTGTAGAACTAAGAACGAACAGAAACGAAAAATAGAAAAAAAAATAGAAAGTGGCTTCAGTGACCACCTACAGTGGGAATCTACGGTCCATAGGCTGACCTATGGTCTGTGGATCCCCTCCGTAGATCAGAGGTACCAAAAAGTTGGTCTCTGATGGGAACAACGGATGTGCAGAACGGTCTGTAGATTGATCTACGGACCATAGTCTATTTCTGTGGTTCCATACTTGTGAAATTCTCATGTGCCACCAACCACGGACATGATCTACGGTCCGTAGATTGACCTACGGCCTGTAGACGAGGTCTCGTGGATGGGATTTGTTCCAGATCTGATACCTGTTTCGATTGGAATCCCACATTTTTGCCATATTCAACAATATCCTAGTCTAATCATGTATTTCTACATAAATTATGCTAGTTCGTCATTCTAGGGGTTCCAATTACTCAATTTTACAGGTATTTTCTGCAAGATAAGGAACCCTAAGTCGAAACTTACAATTAGACTTTTATGTCGTTTTTTTTTTTTACATACAACAAGGCAACACAATCACAATCTATCGTCCCAAGGGTACATTCACTTCAAATTTAGCATACAATTTCATGTATTAATTTGCCCAAAGTCAAGACCCAATTCCAAACATTCTATAATCAATTGATGAATCGAAATTCAAATTGAGGGGAAAGTCTATTACCTTACAAACAGCGGGAGTGGGGTGATTGTGTGAATATTCGATGCTTTGGATACCACAACTTTGCATTTACGCACTGAACCCGTACACCGGACCTCTTGGGAGTTTTGGGGATGAGTGGAGTTTGGAGAGAAAAGGAAATTTGGGATTGTGGGGAAAGAGATGAAAGATTAATTGGGGAGTTATGGAGTGATTTAAGTGATTGGGAAGTTTAGAAACGGTTTGGGAGTAAATGGAGGGAAGTGGGAATGATTTGAAATTGGGGGATTTTAAATAGGAGAGGTCTGGGTCGGGTCAGGCAGAACTAGGGTTTGGACCCACGAGACCCCATCTACGGTCCGTAGATTTGGACCATAAATCACTATTAGACTTAGAAAATTTCAGAGACTTACCTGGGATCTACGGACGCCATTCACAATCCTTGGGATGAACCACGGACCGTCGATGGGTTCCGTAGACCTCTGCACCAGACCATTTTCTGCAGATTCTGCTTTTCTCCCCTGCACATGTAACAACCATTAGCCCTTTCATTTTACATTTTCTGGACACTTTTCAGACATGGACCCTATGCTATATCTAGCCAACACTAAAACAAAAATAAAACAATTATCTAAATGAGTACAGAGAAGCAACTAAACAAAGAAAACTACTAAACGGAAAACAAGAACCTATTGTTGGCTAGATTTTTACATCTTGGGTTGCCTCCCAAGAAGTGCTTGATTTAACGTTGCGGCACAACGCATGCCTCCTGATTACTCAGACTTTATCAAGATAGTAGGCCTCAACAACTTCTTGCACATTTTCCGCGTTTCCCAAATAGATCTTGACCCTTTTTCCCGTTTACCATGAACCCTGTTCCTTCATTGTTCTCAAGCTCAACCGCTCCATGGGGGAGCACTTTTGTGAGCAAAAATAGCTCGGTCCATTTGGACTTGAGTTTACTCGGAAACAAGCGCAACCTAGAGTTGAATAGAAGCACAAGATCACCCACAACAAATTCTCGCTTTTCAATTCTTTGATCATTATACCTCTTCATCTTCTC
>NW_006239258.1:281741-292041 GCF_000226075.1 Solanum tuberosum | reverse complement strand
TTCAGTTTGATCTCTCTGTTGGACACTTCAACTTGCCCACTAGTTTGCAGATGGTAAGGAGTGGCTACATTGTGGCGGAAACAATATTTATCAAGTAGCGCCTTGAACAACTTATTACAAAAGTGGGAACCTCCATTACTGATAATCGCCCTCGGTGTACCAAATCTGGAGAAGATATTTCTTTTCAAGAATGTGGTTACACTTTTACCTTCATTGTTGGGGAGCGCAACTACTTCCACCCACTTCGATACATAATCAACCGCAACAAGAATATACTTCATCCCATGTGAACTCACAAATGGACCCATAAAATCAATGCCCCATACATCAAACAACTCCATCACCAATATAGGATTCATAGAAAGCTCTTGCCTCTTTGAAATCCCTCCTTCTCTTTGGCAACGGTCACAAGACTTGGCCAAATCCTGAGCATCTTGGTGGATGGTAGGCCAGTAGTACCCACACTGCAAAATCTTATGCGCAGTCTGAATACCACTATGAAGCCCACCAACAGGCATTGAATGACACGCCTCAAGTACACTCAACATCTCAACATCAGGCACACAACGATGAATAATCCCATCAGCACAACTACGATACAAGTAAGGCTCATCCCAAAAGAATTTCTTCACATCATGCATAAACTTTTTCCTTCGGTGAAAAGACAAATCTGGGGGCACCAAATCTCTTGCCAAATAATTAGCAAAGTCTGCGAACCAAGGAATCAGATCATGAGAAGCAGCCAATAATTTCAGCCCTATCACCAAGCTTTAGCATAGCCTCTTCCTCTAATCTGGACAAGTGATCGGCAACTTGATTTTCGGTCCCCTTTCTATCTTTTACCACAATATCAAACTCTTGCAGCAACAATACCTATCTAATCAACCTCGGTTTTGCATCTTTCTTCGCCATCAAATGCCTCAATGCAGAATGGTCAATATGCACTATGACCTTAGTACCAAGCAAGTAGGATCAAAATTTCTCGAATGCAAAAACTACAGCAAGAAGTTATTATTCGGTCAAAGTATAATTCTTCTGGGCCACATTTAGAGCTTTGCTAGCATAGTAAATAGGATGAAGAATTTTCTCTCTCCTCTGTCCTAATAGTACACCAAGCGCCACTCCACTCGCATCGCACATTACCTCAAAGGATTGTCCCCAATCTGGTGAAATAATGATAGGTGCAGTAACCAACTTCTCCTTCAACTCTCCAAATGCTCTCAGACAAGCATCATCAAAATCAAACTTATACTCCTTTTCGAGCAGTTTGCATAATGGGTGTGCAATTTTAGAGAAGTCCTTGATGAACCTCCTATATAAACCTGCATGCCCAAGAAAACTTCTAACACCTTTTACAGAGATAGGTGGTCGAAGCTTTTCTATTACCTCTACTTTTGCTCTATCAACCTCAATGCCCTTCTCTTAAATTCAATGACCCAAAATTATCCCTTCTTTCACCATAAAGTGGCACTTCTCCCAATTTAGCACCAGATTGCAGTCTTCACACCTTTTAAGCACCTCAGCCAAATGATCCAGACATCGATCAAAAGAGTCACCTACCACAGAGAAATCATCCATAAATACCTCAATAGTGTCCTCCACCATATCAGAGAATATCGACATCATACAATGTTGGAAGGTCGTTGGAACATTGCACAACCCAAATGGCATCCGTTTGAAGGCGAAAGTCCCATAAGGGCAAGTGAAGGTGGTCTTCTCTTGGTCCTCCGGATCTATAGAAATTTGATTGTAGCCCGAATAACCATCAAGAAAACAATACCAACCCTTACCTGCAAGTCCATCCAACATCGGATCCATGAATGGCATAGGGAAATGGTCATTTTTTGTCCAAGCATTTAGCTTCCGGTAGTCCACGCAGACTCTCCATCTAGTCACGGGCTGCATCAGAACAATCTCGTTTCTCTCATTAGGAACCACAGTAATCCCACCTTTCTTGGGAACACATTGAACAGGACACACCCAACTAGTATCCACAATGGGATAGATAACTCCAGCATCCAACCACTTGATGATCTCCTTTTTAACTACCTCTTGCATAGGCGGATTTAATCTTCTCTAGTGCTCAATACTAGGCTTGTGATCTGGCATGAGTTGGATTTTATGAGAACAGATACCAGGAGGAATCCTAATAATGTCCGCAATAGTCCACCCAATAGCTTGCTTGAACCTTTTAAGCATAGAAACCAAACACTCGACTTGTTGCCCATTCAAATCTGCCGCAATGATGACCGGTAAAGTATCATCGTTTCCCAAGAATCGTACCTCAATTGTGAATGTAGAGCCTTAAGCTCCAATTTCGGTGCCTCCTCAACAGATGGTCTTGCGGGTGGGGACTCACAATATTTTATGTCAACTCAAGCTTCTTTGGTTTCGAACGATATTCGCACCTATCAAGTGCGGCGACCAACTCATCATACTCTTTAATACCATCACTCTCAAAGTTCATCATAACCACTGCTAGTGCCTCAACACCCTGTCTCTCTTCAATCTACACCTCAGACTCACTCTCAACTCTATATGTTATTGCAGATACCGATTGGAGCTCACTACTCTGCTACATAGACTTACAAATATTGAATGTTGCCTCTTCATTGTTCAGTCTGAACTTCATCTGCCCCTTTTCCATATCAACTAAGGCACGCCTAGTGGCAACGAATGGTATCCCAAGAATGATGGGAACCTCAAAATCAACCTCACAGTCAAGAATCACAAAATCCGTCGGAAAAATGAACGACTCCACTTTCACTAGTACATCATAGAGCACACCAATGGGCCTCTTCACAGTTCTATCGACCATGAGCAACCGCATCGCAGTCGGTTTTGAATCTCCCAGACCTAACTTCTTGTAAGTAGACAATGGCATCAGATTAATGTTAGCACCAAGATCACACAATGCCTTAGAAAAATTCAACAACTCGATAGTACATGGAATAGTTAAGGCACCAGGATCCCCATTTTTCTGTACAAGGGACCTTGTAGTAATAGCACTACAATGTTGCAATCTATCATCATCTTCAAAGCTCACTGCCCTCTTCTTTGTCACCATGTCCTTCATAAATTTTGCATACCCAAGCATTTGCTCCAAAGCCTCTATCAGCGGAACATTGATTGAAAGTTGTTTCAACATGCTAATAAACATGCGGTATTTGCCTTCTTCAATATTCTTCACTAACCTCTGTGGGAAGGGAGGTGGAGGTCTAGGTATGGGGACAACTTTTTAAGTTACCTCCGTTTCTTTCTCTGTCGCATTCTCGGACTCTCCAGTTACCTCGACCACATCATCATCTTTACTATTCTCAATTTCCACCCCAGACGGCATAAGTGGATCAATGGTTTTCTTACCCGCTCAAGTATTGACTGCCATACAATGCCCATCATTCTTTGGATTCTAGATGGTATTGCTAGGAAGAGTGCCAGGTTGACATGGATTTACTATAGTTGACAACTGAGTCATCTGCTGCTCAAGATGCTTAATTGACACTGCATGGGCATCAACTTTTTGACCAATACCAGACAAGTCATTACTCATCAGTTGCATCAAACCTCATCATCATCTTCTGCATCATATCCTCAATACGTGACATATTACTTCCAGCTTCCCTAGGACCAGATTCCCAATTTTGAGGGGGAACATAAGGTCCAACCCGATCAGTTTTGTTGCCATAGTTTTTTCGGTTGTAGTTGTTGACGCGATTAAAGTTCCCATTTCGGACATATAGACCCTCTCGATTGTAGTTGCCAGAGTTCCGATCTTGTTTTCCTTGACCTTGGCACCAATTATTCGTGTTGGAATCTTGGGCGTTTGGTCGGAAACCCCCCGTCTGATCATTCACCGCATAAGCATCCTCTTCATAGTAACACTCCTCAACCGGTGGTGGATTCCTTGTCAAATAATTCACAGCATTTACCTTCTCCGCACCTCTGCTCACATGCTTCAAAACCAACCCTAGTTCAATCCTCATCTGATCCATCTCCTCTCGAATATCATCTGCAGACTGGTTGTTTGTAGTATGAACGGTAAACGTGTTCCTCCCAGTCTCCGACTTTCTAGTGCTCCAAGCTTTGTTATTTCGAGAGATCTTCTGCATTTTCTCTACAATCTGCTCAAAAGTACACTCACCATATGAACCTCCAGCAATAGTATCAAGCACTGCCTTACTATTGTCATCCTGACCTCGGTAGAAATATTTCCCTTCAGCGACTCATCAACAATACGGTGATTCGGAACACCTCGTATGAAAGTAGTGAACCTGTCCCAAGAACTACTCACAGACTCTCAAGGTAGTGCTACAAAATTGTTGAGTTTATCTTTGTGGTTCAGCTTCTTGGACACTGGAAAGAATCTTGCTGGGAACACATCAGCCAATTGTTCCCATGTATAGATTGAGTTATAAGGAAGCTTATTAAACCACACAGCAGCATCGCCGGTCAATGATAGAGGGAATACTCGCAATCCAATGACATTCATGTCCAAATTCGGTCGACCTACACAACTTTTGCAAAAACTTCTTAGCTTGGTTACGTGTGCATGTGGATCTTCTGATGCCAAACCCGCAAACAATCCCCTCGTCGTTAGCATCTACATCAAACTGCTAGTCACCACAAAGGTATGCCCCAGAGGTAGAGGAGGTAGGACAAGAGGTCCGTCAGATTCAGCAGCGTTAAAGTTGACCCTATAGTTATCATGCAGTGTTGGCCCTGGTTGATCATGTACCCTCATTGCATCTCTCAATAGATTCTCAGCTTGAATCTAATTATTCTCATCACCAACCCTCGGAGGCTGCAACCAAACACCATCACCTAACTCTCATCTAATAGGAATAGCGAGCACTCCTTGATTATTCATTCTCCGCAAGGTTCTATTCAGTTCTGGATCGTAGGGAGTAAGTGGTTCTCCTTGACTCCGTGTATTTAGCATACACTAGAGTAGGAACGTGAGAGAGACAAAAACAAAAGAAAAAAGTAAAATTAGGAAATATTTGACTAAAGTTCAATAACGTAGTTAAACTTAATCTAAAGCCAAATTCCCTGGCAGTGGCGCCAAAATTTGATATGCTCAAATTACACCTCCCTAAAGAAGCATAAGCGATCGTTATCAAGTAAAGAACCCAACTTGTAGGTTGGGGTCAATCCCATGAGGAATATGGTTTAGACTTAACTTTAACCAACGATTATATTCGTTTAGTCAATGTATTCAAAACAAGTAAGTTAAAAGGGGGGGGGGGAGTTTGTGAAACAAATTTAGGAAATTATGTAAATAATCAATGAGCAAGATTCAAACTTTAGTTGTTATCAAGATGAAAAATTAACTAGGGTGTACGTGTTCCCCATAAGCTAAGAATGTGGTAATCCTAGTATTAGCAACCATTTCCTAGTGTATTATATGCAAAGTGATAAGTTAGGTATCTCTAAATCCTTAGTTTGGCATCTAGAGAATTTCACCTCGCACCTTGGTCCGGGTACGTGTGTATAATTTACTAACCCTTACCGTTACCTCATATTAGACATCACATCGATGTATGACTTAGTTTTCACCCTCGCACCAATCGATATTAGACTATTGAATAGTATCATACTACATCTATGTTGATAATTCTTTTCTTATTAACTACCTTCTTGGTCCGGCAAATAGCAACAAGACGAGTTCTAACGCGTGCACTCGTTAAAAAGAATTCTAAATGAAAGAATTATCATTGCATGCAACAACACTATTCAAGAATTGCTTAGTTACTATTCATACTTTGTTAATTGCTCATGGTTCCCACAACCCTAGTTGTGAATTTAGTTACCCATATTAGTAAGAACACGATTCATATTTTTAGAAGAAGAAATCATGAACTTACGTAATGAGAATGATAAACCCAGAATTTTAACTTAAATTTCCAGACCAAAATCTTCAAAACGAACTTAAGAAATTAAGAATTGCTAAAGTTGCTAGTTAATCTCCAAAGCCAAAAACTAGAATTAAAATAATAAAGTCTAACCCCCAAAAATGAGGTTTACATGCCCTATATATAGAAAAATAAGTACCTAACTAAAAAGGAAACGAAATAAGGAAATAATGTTTCAGGACTCATCTTTGATCTACGACACTGACCTACGGACCGTGGATTGCCCTACAGTCGGTAGGTCCCTTCCGTGACTCAGGACTTGGGAAAACTTTCAGCTTCCGAAACATCATCTCTGAAGCAAACGACGGATCAACAGTACGGACCGTGGTTTGATCCATGGTCCGTAGATCCTCCTCCGTAGATCCACACTTAGAATATTCAAAATCAGGTACTGGAACCCCTTCTCTAAATCATTTGACGGAGCAATAGTACAGTCCGTAAATCAATCTACGGTCCATCGATTTCAATCGTGGTTCCAGACTTGGTCGAGAATTCCCTGATCTCCCTTAATGTCTTTCCTACCCATCTACGACACCCATCTACGTAATGTGAATGGACCTACAGTCCGTGGATCACCTCTGTTGATGCCCTTTTCTACACATCCTTCAGTTGTGTCTCTCAATTTCCACGTCTGAACATATTTCCTACAAACATGATTAAAAAAATACATAAAAACCAATACAAAATGTCCCTAGACACGCACAACTCTTAAGTGAAATGTATTAAAAATATCGTAAACTCATGGTATATCACTTCACACCTTTTGCAGACAAACCAAAGAGAATAGTAGGTTCAGACGGCACTCGTGAGGCTTATTGTCCTAGAAATTTGGTTTGGTTCCTTTAGATAGGTCCCATGCTTTCTGCACTAATATCAAGGATGTTTTCCACAGCGATGCAGAATTTGGATCTGTTAGTTTTTGCAGATGCAGATGAAGATGCGAATGCATATGCGGATACGGATGCAGATACAGATTTCGAATTGATCTTCTTAGAATCCACCTTAGTATTCTTGAATTTTGATTTTCTAATATAAAATATGAGAGGTAAAGATTGTCCCACTGGGCGTGTCAATTTGTATGCGACTAAATTTTCGTTCCTGAAATACAGCAAAGAGGAAAGGAAAGTAGCAAGAAAACAACAGTATTTGAATTTTAATTTATGTGAATGTACAATAATTATGAAATCTTTAAGAAAAGATATGTAATCCCCTCATTCTTCTTTTCGCAGTTGTTCTTGAGTTGATGGAATACTTGCGGCTCAACACTTTGAGAGAAGACTTCTTTGGTTGCGAAAAACTTGCAGATCCGCATGAAGAGCAAGGATTCTCTATGTATTTTTGTATATTTTTGGTCTTATGAAGACCTCTTTATATAGGCTTAAGCTAGGATTTTAGGGGTATATTTTTCTAAGCTATTTTGGCCCTTGGGCTTAAAGAACATGAATTGGCCTCATCTTGTCAACTTAATGGACTGACCCAAATTTAATATGAATTTAGCAATAAATATTCACTGTCAATAATTATTTTTTTCCCAAAAACCACAGATTTGATCCATTTTCCTAAGGGTAGACCCACAAAAAGACCTACAAACCGTAGGTCAGACCACGGTCCGTGGTCCAGGGTCGTAGGTCGGACCCCATATTTCAGGTCTCAGAACCCCATCGACAGTTGACCATGACAGACCGTGGGTCAATCCACGGACCGTCAGTCAATTCCGTCAGTGGCACCGATAGCTTTTAAATCAGCAGTACTTTGGTCTTTTCCCTATGCGTTGGACCCCTAAACTACGTAGTTTTGGTCAGTTTTAGCCTAGCAACTTACTTAGAACTTACCCTAGTCAACTCATTCTCCAAAAAATCATCAAGTTGAACAAAAAGGAGAAAGAGTCAACTAAGCCCTAGCCCAAGAACGCAGCAGGTTTTCAACAGTTTCAACCCCGAAATTGAAAGGTTTTTCCGTGGAATTCGTCACCAGGTATGTGGGATTTCACTAGTGGGTTCCTTTCACCCATTACGACCCTAGAATTCAGTCATATTCTTGATTCTATGCAACATGTTAGACCTAGGGTTTCTAGAATTTCAGAATGTATGTTGTGATTTAGTTGTTAGACTAATCCAAACCAGACTATCATGTTTTCGTGAAATTGTTGCTTAGTTCTTGCTTGAAACTCAGAACCCTAGTTTTATAGATTCGTTTAGTTCATGAATTACACTTGCTAGGTCAGATTACTCAGATATACATGCCTTAGTTAAGAATGTTTCATTATCAGTACATTAATGATGCATTTTCAGTCAGCATTTCAGAATATCGAGCTATCCATTTTATTTCTGTTATATTATATTTTATGCATTCTATTAGGAGTAGGATTAAATACCGAGTTAGACTAGGGTCACTCACCTTCATAGTCCCAAAACTATGTGTCCCCATAGGTTATAAGTCCCCTCTGGGCATCAGTTTAGTGATCACGCCAGTCATGCCTCTATACCTCTGGTAGGGTATATTGGGTCCTCTTGATGGGGCGTATACATTGGACTCCATATTTAGCTCATGTAGTTTTATGTCAGTTATTGGTAGCTCCGATAGTCAGATTCTATTGCATTGACCAAGTTATTAGTTACAGTTCAGTATACAGTTTGAGCATGTTATAAACTTAGTCATTGCATTTAGTTAGTTCATGTTCAATATTTTCAGTATAGTATGATGCTTATCTTATACCATTGCTCAGTCATATGCTTTGTTCATTTATGTATATTGTCCAGCTTTATTCTATATTGCATGCTCAGTACCTTTCAAGTACTGACGCATACTCTGCGCTACATATTCTCGTGATGTAGGTTCAAGTCCTTAATTTTTAGAAGTGATCAGTTCCTGATCTTCAGCTCAGTAGTATCAGTGGTGAGTCCTCATTATCCAAGGACGATAGACATGTTTCCTTTCTACATTTCAATCATTAGTTTCAGTTTTGCTAGATTTAGTTGGGGCATGTCCCAGCATTTCTAGTCAGATAGAGGCTTTATTTCAGACGTAGTTAGATTTAGTTTTAGCTTTGGAGTTTGATATTTCAGTTTTCATTAAACCACAATTCATTTATTCAGTAATGGGTATTCCTCATCCTTTCAATTTACATGATGTTATAAGCTTCTGCACAGTACTTTCTTAATTCAGTTATCTTTAAGTATGCTTATGATATGCTAACAGGGTGAGCTTGGGGTCACTCATGATCCTAGGTCTCGTGTTAATGTCTAGGGGGTAGCCTTGGGGCGTGACAAACTAGGTGTCAGAGCACTAGGTTTAAGAGTCCTAGGATGTCTGAAAAGCCTCACTAAGTAGAGTCTCTTTCGTATCGTGCGTAAGAGATGATCTAATTTCTCATTTCTAACTCGAAGTTATGCATTTTCACATCATGCCTCCTCGTAGAGCTTACGGAAGGAATGCTAACGCAGCTCCTCCAGTCCCAGATTAGGAAGTTTCGAATGCTGAGTTTCGGAACGCCATTCAACTTGTGGCTTAGAGTATGACCGACCAGAACAACCAGCAGGTTCTAGTTCCTACAAATGCTAGTGGTGGATTTGTGGCGGCTAGGGTTCGTGATTTTGTTAGGATGAATCTTCTTGAGTTTTTAGTGTCACAGATTGGTGAGGATGCCCAAAATTGTATATATGAGGTCAAAAAGATCTTTGGAGTGATGCAAGTGACCAAAAATGATAGGGTGGAGTTAGCATCCTACCAGCTTAAGGATGTAGCTCACATCATGTTTACTCAATGGAAAGAAGGGGTACAGATGCAGCTCCTATCACTTGGGAGTGTTTTAGTAGGACATTTCTGGATAGGTTCTTCCCAAGAGAGTTGATGGAGGCAAGAGCCTAGGAGTTTATGAATTTGAGGCAGGGTTCCATGTCAGTCCAAGAGTACGGCCTCAAGTTCACCCAACTCTCCAGGTATGCTCCTCACATGGTTGCTAATTCCAGGGCTTAAATGAACAAGTTTCTATATGGGGTATCTGACTTAGTGAAAATACAGTGTAGAAATGCTATGTTGCTGGAAAATATGAAAATCTCTAAGCTCATGACTCATGTTGAGCATGTTGAGAGAGATAAGCTTAGGGAACAGGCTAAGGATAATGAGAAGTCTAGGACACGCAACTATGAGTATTCTCAACAGAAATTGGGTGGTGGAAATCACTCGCAATTTCAGCAAAAGTCTTCAGCTCCAGCAACTTCATCAGCTAGTGTTCGATCTTCCAGGTTTCGACAAGATCAAAAAGGTAGGGCATCAGGCTCTAAGTCTCAGGGGAGTATTTCAGGCACCATAACCTACCCAACTTGTCCAAAGTGTGGTAAGAACCATCCAGGCGAGTGTCTTTCAGGAAAGGAAGGATGCTTTGGGTG
>NW_006239258.1:254177-281587 GCF_000226075.1 Solanum tuberosum | reverse complement strand
AGCAGGGTAACTCATCTGGTACGGGTGGCGGTCAATGCCAAAACAGGTTGTATGCTCTTTAGGCTCGCCAAGATCAGGAAGATTGTCCTTATGTTGTCACTGGTATGTTACAAGTCTTTAACTTAGATGTTTATGCTTTGTTAGATCCATGAGCTACTCATCCTTTGTAACTCCTTATATAGCAGTCAACTTCAATATTAGTCCACAAACTCTCTCAGAACCCTTCTCAGTCTCTACTCCAGTCGGTGACCCAGTTATAGCTAGACGGGTATACAAATTACCCTTTCACAGTCTCTCAGAAAGTTACCTCAGCAGATCTTGTAAAGTTAGAAATGGTAGACTTTGATATCATTCTAGGCATGGATTGGTTACTTTCCTGTTATGCCTCAATCGATTGTAGAACTAGAATCGTTCATTTTTAGTTTCTAGATGAACCAATCTTAGAATGGAAGGGTAGTAGCTTAGCGCCTATGGGTCAATTCATTTCTTACCTTAAGTCCATAAACATGATCTGTAAGGGTTATCTCTATCATCTAGTTCGGGTTAAGGATTTAAGCTCTGAAACCCCAACTCTTGATTCAGTTCCAGTAGTTAATGAATTCCCAGAAGTGTTTCCAGAAGATCTTCCCAGAATTCCTCCCAAAAGGGAAATCAACTTCGGAATTGATCTCCTTCTAGATACCCAGCCTATTTCTATCCTCCTTACACAATGGCTCCAGTTGAGCTTAAGGAATTGAAAGAGCAGTTGAAAGACCTTCTAGATAAGGGCTTCATCAGACCTAGTATTTCCCCATGGGGTGCACCAGTGTTGTTCGTGAAAAAGAAAGATGGTTCTCTCAGAATGTTCATTGACTATAGGCAGTTGAACAAAGTCACAATCAAGAATAAGTACCATATCCCCAGGATTGATGACTTGTTTGACCAACTTCAGGGTGCTAGTCATTTCTCAAAGATAGACCTCAGATCCGGTTATTATCAGCTCAGAGTCAGAGATAGTGACATCCTAAAAATAGCCTTCAGAACTCAGTATGGTCATTATGAATCCATAGTTATGTCATTTGGACTAACCAATGCTCCTGCAACTTTCATGGATTTGATGAACAGAGTGTTCAAGCAGTATTTGGACTTGTTTGTTATCATCTTTATTGATGATATCCTCATTTACTCTAGGAATGAGGAAGAATATGTGACTCATTTGAGGGTTGTCCTAAAAACTCTCAAAGATCGTCAGTTATTCGCTAAGTTTAGCAAATGTGAGTTTTGGTTGCAATCTATTGCTTTCCTTAGGCATATTATGTCTAGCGAAGGGATCCGAGTGGATTCTCAGAAAATAGAAGCAGTGAAACAATGGCCCAAACCTACCTCTCCTATAGATCAAAAGTTTCTTGGGTTTGGCTGATTATTACAGAAGGTTCGTGGAAGGATTTTCATCCATAGCTTCTCCATTGACTAAGTTTACTCAGAAAAAGCTTAAGTTTCAATGGTCAGATGATTGTGAGAAAAGCGTTGGAGAACTGAAAACTAGGTTGACTATTAGTCTTGTTTTGACTCTACCAGAGGGTTCAGACGGTTATGTGATCTATTGTGATACATCCAGAGTCGGCCTAGGTTGTGTGTTGATGCAGCGAGGTAAGGTTATAACTTATGCGTCTAGACAACTTAAGGTGCATGAAAAGAATTATGTGACTCATGACCTCGAGCTTGCAGCAGGGGTGTTTTCACTTAAGATTTGGAGACATTACTTGTATGGTGTTCATGTAGATGTGTTCACATACCATAAGAGACTTCAGTATGTGTTCACGCAGAAACAGTTGATTATTTGCCAGAGGAAATGGCTTGAGTTCCTCAAAGATTATGATATGAATGTGCTTTACCATCCTGGTAAGGCCTATGTAGTAACAGATGCTCTTAGTAGACTATCTATGGGTAGTGTAGCACATGTTGAGGAAGAAAGAAAGGAACTAGCAAAATATGTTCACAGGCTTGCTTGCTTGGGAGTAGGCCTTATGAGCAAATCAGATGGTGGTGTAACAGTTCAGAATGGGTCAGAAGCTTCATTGGTAGCAGAGGTTAAAGAGAAGTAAGACAATGATCTGATATTGCTTCAACTAAAGGGTGCAGTTCATCAGCATATAGTTGAGGTTTTCTCCTAAGGGGGAGATGGTGTGCTTCGCTATCAGGGTCGATTATATGTTCCTAAGGTGGGTGAGTTGTGACAGTGGATTCTTGCAGAATCCCATAACTCCAGGTATTCTATTCATCCAGGCGCCACTAAGATGTACCGTGGCCTACGGGATTGGTGGAATGGTATGAAAAGGTATATAGCGGATTTTGTGGCTAAGTGCCCTAATTGTCAGAAAGTGAAGGTCGAGCATCAAAAACCAGGAGGTATAAATCAAGAGATCAAAACTCCTACTTGGAAGTGGGAAGTGATCAACATGGACTTCATCACAGGTTTATCTCGTACTTGCAGACAGCATGACTCCATTTGGGTGATAGTTGACAGAGTTACTAAGTCTACGCGTTTTTTGGCTGTTAAGACTACTGATTCGGCGGAGGACTGCCCCAAGCTTTACATTAATGATATAGCCAGGTTTCATGGAGTTCCCTTGTCTATCATCTCAGATAAAGGTTCTCAGTTACCTCTCATTTGTGGAAGTCATTTTCAGAAAGGTATTGGTACTCAGGTTAATCTCAGCACATCATTTCATCCACAGACAGATGATCAGGCAGAGCGTACCATTCATACCTTAGAGGACATGTTCAGAGCTTGTGTGATCGACTTCAAGGGTAGTTGGGATGATCACCTTTCTCTTATAGAGTTCGCCTACAATAATAGTTACCATTCTAGCATTCAGATGACCCCTTATGAGTCACTGTATGGGAGTAGATGTAGATCTCCAGTTGGTTGGTTTGAAGTAAGGTGAATAAGCCTTGAAAGGGCCAGATTCGGTTCATGATGCTATGGAGAAAGTTCATCTCATTAGAGATAGACTTAAGACAACCCAGAGTTGCCAGAAATCCTATGAAGATGTAAGGAGAAGGGACTTCGAGTTCCAAATTGATGATTGGGTTTTCCTAAAAGTGTCACCTATGAAAGGGGTGATGAGATTTGTCAAGAAAAGGAAGATCAGTCCTAGATATGTAGGCCCTTACAAGATCATGAAAAGAGTTGGTAAAGTGGCTTATGAGTTAGAGTTGCCAGCAGACTTAGCACCAGTGCATCCCGTCTTTCACATTTCTCTTTTGAAGAAGTGTGTGGGTGATCCAGCATCCATAATGCCATTAGAGAGTGTGGCCGTGAAAGATAGTCTCTCATATGAGGATGTACCAGTTGAGATTCTCGATCGTCAAGTTAGAAGGTTTAGAAACAAATAAGTCGCTTCAGTCAAGGTGTTGTGGAGGAGTCAGTCCGTAGAGAGCTACTTGGGAAGTAGAAGCAGCGATGAAGTCCAAATATCCTCACCTCTTTCCTTCCGATTCCATTCCAGCTTGAGGTAATAGTTCCTCTTCAGTTTTTCAGTGCCAAGTTTCCTCATCTCTTTCCTTCTGATTCCATTCTAGCTTGAGGTAATAGTTCCTCTCCAGTTTTTCAGCCATTCATGCGTAGCTTCAGTCTTAGTATCTTGTTCTTTCAGTTTACACTAGCATTTTCAGCGTATTTGCATATTCTTGGAACTTAGTTCAGTCAGATTTTAGTTTACAGTGTTTAGTGGTAGGGTTTACAGCTCTTTCCCTCCATTTTCACTAGTTTAGTCTTCATTCGAGGACGAATGTTCCCAAAGGGGAGATAATGCAACACCCCATATCCTAGATAGACCAGAATGCAGATTCCAGAAGTTGCAGGTGCCACCGACGGGCACCACTCACAGACCATAAGGTGACTCACGGATCATAGGTGGGGTCCATAGATGGCCACCTGCAACCCCTCCCTAGAAAGCCCAGAAAATTTGGCTAAAGGTAGACCCACGCCAGGACCTACGGCCTGTAGATCAGACCACGGTCCGTGGTCCAGGGTCGTAGGTCAGACCCCAGATTTCAAGTCCCAGAACCCACAGCTTTTAAGTCAGCGGTACTTTGGTCTTTTCCATATGCGTTAGACCCCTAAACTACGTCGTTTAACCCCTAAACTACATAGTTTTGGTCAGTTTAGCCTAGCAACTTACTTAGAACTTACCCTAGTCAACTCATTCTCCAAAATATCATCAAGTTGAACAGAAAGGAAAAAGAGTCGACCAAGCCCTAGTCCAAGAACGCAGTAGGTTTTCATCAGTTTTAACCTGGAAATTGAAAGATTTCTCCGTGTAATTCATCACCAGGTATGTGGGATTTCACTAGTGGGTTCCTCTCACCCATTACGACCCTAGAATTCAGTCATATTCTTGATTATCTACAATTAGATCTAGGGTTTCTAGAATTTCAGAATATATGTTGTGATTTAGTTGTTAGACTAACCCAAATCAGACTATTATGTTTTCGTGAAATTGTTGCTTAGTTCTTGCTTGAAACTCAAAACCCTAGTTTTGTAGATTCGTTTAGTTCATGAATTACACTTTCTAGGTCAGATTACTCAAATATGCGTGCCTTAGTTAAGAATGTTTCATTATCAGTACATTAATGATGCATTTTCAATCAGCATTTCAGAATATCGAGTTATCCAGTTTATTTCAGTTATATTGTATTTTATGCATTATATTGGGAGTAGGATTAAATACTGATTTGGACTAGGGTCAGTCACCCTCATAGTCCCAGAATTACGTGCCCCCATAGGTTATAAGTCCCCTCTATGGGCATCAGTTTATTGATCACGCCAATCATGCATATATACCTCTGGCAGGGTATATTAGGTTCTCTCGATGTGGCATATACATCGGACTCCACATTTATATCATATGGTTTTATGTCAGTTATTAGTAGCTCCCATAGTCAGATTCTAGTGCATTGACCAGGTTATCAGTTACAGTTCCGTATTCAATTTCAGCATGTTATAAACTTGATCATTGCATTCAGTTAGTTCATGTTCAGTATTTTGAGTATAGTATCATGCTTATCTTATACCATTGCTCAGTTATATGCTTTGTTCAGTTATGCATATAGTTCATGTTCAGTATATTGAGTATAGTATCATGCTTATCTTATACCATTGCTCAGTTATATGCTTTGTTCAGTTATTCATATAGTTCAGCTTTATTCTATCATGCATGCTCAGTACCTTTCAAGTAGTAACGCATATTGTGCGCTACATCTTCTCGTGATGTAGGTTCAGGACCTTAGTTTTCAGATCACGCATATATCGGTTCCCGATCTTCAGCTCAGCAGTATCAGTGGTGAGTCATCATTCTCTGAGGACGACAGACATGTTTCCTACCTACATTTCAATCTTTAGTTTCAGTTTTACTAGATTTATCTAGGGCATGTCCCAGCATTTCTACTCAGTTAGAGGCTTTATTTCAGACATAGTTAAATTTAGTTTTAGCTTTGGAGTTTGATATTTCAATTGTCATTAAACTCACTGTTGATTTATTTAGATAGTAATGGGTATTCCCATTCTTTCAGTTTACATGATGTTTTAAGTTTCCGCACAGTACCTTCTTAATTCAGTTATCTTTAAGTATGCTTATGATATGCCAGCAGGGGGGTAGCCTCGGGGAGTGACATTTAACGTAGAGATTATTTTTTGTTCAAATTTGTTAAAGTGTGATCAAATAAAAGGGCAAAGGGTCTCTTTTTATAGTGAGCATGAGGGTTATCAATAATGGAAAAAGAAATAAATTGAATCAATTAAAATAATTTTCTTATTCAATAGGAAACCAAAACAGTCCAAAAGTCACAAATTAATATTTTAGTTACAAAAATAATGATAAAATCAGCAATTTACTAAGGCCTGTAATTCGGTCAACAATTTGCCAAGAATAGATCACTAAAAGGGGGGGCACAGATTTTATTTTATTCAAAATAGGAAAACACAACACTTAATTTATTTTATTGAGGAAATAACTAAGCAATATGTCCTAAATAAACATATGATATCAACTAACACAATCAATTGTATTAAAAATTACCATAACAAGATGTCACGACCCAAGGGTACCCCCTAGAAGTAACATGGCACATAACAACCCTAAAGACACTATGTATGCCACTTAGAATATCATCACATAAGTAAAGAACAATGAAGAGTAAAAAACACATTTCAAGTCTTAAGAAGTTTTCATAAAAGCAAAGCGGAAGTCTATACAAAGTCTCATGTAGCCATCTATTACAATCGAAGTCTCAAAATAGGGTCATAGCCCTTACAATAGAAAACTGAAAGTCTAGGACAACGAAAGAAATGAATCAACAAGACATCACTCATCCTCGGATCCATGAGGACTCACCACAAGATTTGGAGAATAGTCAATCCAAGCTTTGAACAAGAAGGAAGATCATCTCAAAAGCTAGAACCTACACTTTGTAGAGAAATGTAGAAGAAATATGGGTTAGTACAAAAATGCACTAAGTATCATAGCCATGCATCAAAATCCTTGGAATCATGCTAAAAAGGACATTTTAGTTGAAATGTATGCACTTTACCAAGTTTAGAGTTCATCATGAAAATTAGTCTAAAAGCATAAGATACAAGCATATTCAACATATTGATCATCATATCATAATGGAAACAAACCATAAGTACCCTCAAAGCATCCTTGTGCAATACATGAATAGGATCCCATATTCATATCCACACTAAGGAAAGCTTATTAAGTAACTATAGTTCATCACTCAAATTCTAGTTCAAAATATCATAGTGGGATTAGCTTTAACCAACATAGACCATGAGAGCTTATTCATGGAATCTAGTGTCTACCCCACACCGAAATGGGGTGTCCTACTTGCCTAAGGTAGAACCCAACTATTAGCTTAAGTGGATCCACTAGCTAAAAGACCTATGAGGTTACATAGTTTATGGGATAAGGGGATTGCTACTAGAAAACCCGACATCTATTGACGTAAGGGCTTCCATCCCAAGAGATTGTTCATAGAAACCCGGCCTCTACTATCGTGAGGGCTTCCATCTCATATCACTATCCACTCAGTGCTAAGCATAATTCCCATTGAGTTTATATTAAGTCTTGACTTAAATTAATAATTATGGAAGAATGTCTTGACACTCAATCCAACAAACTCATGCTAAAGCTCCTAGATTCATCAGGGGAGATTAGTCTTCAACCCTTAGAATCACTACATGTGAAAAACCTTTCACATTGTATGATGTTCATACCTAAGTTTGTACATGAGGATAATCATCCAATCAACACAACAATTAGATTATAATGTATTCACTTTACTCTCAAAGCAATCTAATTGTATGCACACAAGTCTCATACACATAGCTAATTCTCATGTTTTGCCCTTCAAGGGCTAAAGATCACATTCAACCAATCAATCTAGAATCACTACATTAGATATAGATGGTGACATGATTCAATTGACCAAACTACTCAAAGTACAATTTCATAGTTACTACAATTCACCCAAATCACAAGTCATTAATTAGGGTTATGGGGAATTCATGGATTCATGGGAGATTTTATCATAAAACTACCATAAAACAGGAATCATAATATAAGACAATTTAATCATTGAAAACGTTTTTAGAAAGAATCCATGACTTGTAGTGAAAACCCTAGGTTTTGGAGACTTTTCTACTTTGAAATTCAAGGTTTGAGGACTTCATGGATGAAAGCATTCCATGAATCAAAGACTACCATACCTTAGATGAATATTCTACACGAAATTGGGGAGAAAAGATGAATCCTTGAGCCCTAGACTTCAACTTCTTCTTCTTCTATGGTGTTCTTGAGAGAGAAATATTTGAGAGGTTTTGATTTTTGTTTTGAGGATTTATGAATTATGACTTTAGATGTGGTAATTTAGGTGGGAAAAATACTTATATAGTTGTTTAAAATAGGCCTAAAACGACACCACTTAACCATTAAATAAAAAGTAAATTACAAAAAGACCCTTAACCTTAACTGCCAAAAGGTAGTTTCAGGCAGGACCTACGAATGGGGACCCACAGACTGTGGGTGGGACCACTACCCATGCTGGTGAACCATTAGTCCATGGCATGGACTTGATTTTCAGGGGATTGACCCACAACCCCCACCTACGGGGCGTAGGTGCCCTAATGGGTCACTGCCCAGGTCACTAATTTTGGGCTTTTCCTCAAGGACCCATGGTTGGTCCTTGGGATTTAGGCCTTGACATCCTAACACCAAATCATGAATTTTAAGGTACAGGGAGGTATTTTCAAGGCTCTAATTCTAATGTTAAGCCCTATCTTAGCCTACTAGTTTTAGGTTAGGCTTTAGTTTAGTCTAACATTTTCTGGAATGTTACAATATCTCCCCCTTGGGAACATTCGTCCTCGAATGATGATCTAGACACCAAGATAATTTATAACTTTAAGACTAGAAACACATCATGCATAAAACATCAAAATAATTCACAATTCAAAGAAGGAAACATCAACTCCATGTAAAAACATAATCAATGCAATACAAGGGAGTAGGAACTACATCTAACAACCCAATATGCATGAAACTCAATATTTCTCATATTCATAGGAGGAACAACTTTCTCCAACTAAAATAATGCTCAACACAACATCATGGAGCCAATATGCTAATACTCTCAAAAGCATACTAAAGCATGTTCATCAACACATCTCATGAAGTCAAATAGGCAACTCATACTAAATGCACAACAATATGAGGAACATATATCATGAAAACTCATTTTCTTACTAAACATAAATTTCATCAAGAACATGCATAACATAGGGAAATCATGGAAAAACTCATACAATACACATGACTCCCAAAACACTAAAACTCAAGAGGAACTACTTACCTCAAGCTTGGTTAGGAGTAGAAGGAAAGAGATGAGGATATCGGGACTTCATATCGGCCTCGGCCTCCCAAGTAGCACCCTCAACTAAATGATTTCTCCATAAAACCTTAACGGAAGATACTTCTTTGTTTCTCAATCTCTTGACTTGCCGGTCAAGGATCTCTACCGAAACCTCTTCATAGGAAAGGCATTCATCAACTCCCAACCCTTCCAGAGGAATTATGAACACCGGATCCCCAATACACTTTTTAAGCATGGAAACATGAAATACCGGGTGAACCGGGGCCAACTTATTTGGCAAGTCCAACTCATAGGCAACTTTCCTAATACGCTTCAAAATTTGATATGGGCCTACATACCGGGGACTAAGTTTCCCCTTTTTGCCAAACCTCATCACACCCTTCATAGGGGAGATTTTCAAATAGACCCAATCACCAATTTCAAATTCTAGGTCCCTTCTCCTCACATCGGCATACAAATTTTGCCTACTTTGAGCCGTTCTCAACCTCTCTCTAATGAGCTAAACTTTATTAATAGCCTCATAAACTTATTTGGGACCAATAAGAGCAATCTCACCTACTTCAAACCAACCAACCGGAGACCTACATCTCCTACCATACAAGGCTTCAAAAAGAGCCATATCGATACTTGAGTGGTGACTATTATTGTAGGCAAACTCTATCAACGGCAAGTGGTCATCCCAATTACCTTTGAAATCTATAACACACGCCCTCAACATGTCTTCTAAAGTTTGAATGGTACATTCTGTATGACCATCCGTTTGAGGGTGGAAAGCAGTCCTAAGCTTCACCTTGGTACGAAGACCTTTTGGAATGACTTCCAAAAGTGTGAAGTAGATTGAGTACCCCGATCAGAAATGATGGATAAAGGAACTCCATGTAACTTCACTATCTCCCTTATATACAACTTTCATAGTCTTCCGCCAAGTGAGATACCTTAACGGGAATAAAGTGGGCTGATTTTGTCATTCTATCAACAATGACCCAAATAGAATCATGTTGCCTTCGAGTACGAGGCAAACCCACAATAAAATCCATATTCACCTCTTCGCACTTCCAAGTGGAAATTGGTATATCTTGAAAAAAGCATCCCGACCTTCGGTGCTCAACCTTAACTTGTTGACAATTAGGACATTTGGCTAAAAATTCTGCAATATCCTTCTTCATACCATTCCCCCAATAGACTTTCCGTGGATCACGGTACATCTTGGTGTCTCCCGGATGAATAGAATATCTAGAACCATGAGCCTCTTCTAAAAATTTTCTCCCTTAACCCATCCACATTCCGGGAACACATAATCGACCTTGGTACCCGAAAGTACCCCCAATCTCCCCCCTTTGGGGAGAAAGCCTCAACAGACCTGTTGAGTACCGATTCTTTCAATTCCATTAATAAAGGATCAAGGTCTTGTTTAGACTTCACAACTATTACAAAGGAAGATTCAGAGCCATTATGAACCATAACACCACCCTTAGGAAAATCTATTAGTTGGACACCTAACCGGGCCAATCTATGTACTTCATGAACCAATTCCTTCTTTTCATCCTCCACATAAGCTACACTACCCATGGATAATCTACTAAGTGCATCCTTTACTACATTATATTTGACGGGGTGGTAAAGGACACTCATGTCATAATCCTTCAAAAGTTCTAACCACCTTCTTTGTCGGAGATTCAAGTCTTTTTGGCTAAACAAATATTGAAGACTTTTGTGATCGGTGAAGACATCTACATGGACCCCATATAAGTAATGCCTCCATATTTTCAAAGTAAATAATACCGCCGCTAATTCAAGATCATGGGTCGGATAATTCTTCTCATGAACCTTAAGTTTACTTGAAGCATAAGCAATCGCCTTACCATGTTGCATGATCACACATCCCAACCCCACTCTCGAAGCGTCACAATATACCACAAACCCATTGGTACCTTCCTGTAAGGTCAACACCGGAGCGGAGGTAAGCCTATCTTTCAACTTTTGGAAGCTTTACTCACAAATCTCTGGCCACTAAAATTTAGCCTTCTTTTGAGTCAAAGCCATCAACGGAAAAGCAATGGAGGAAAAACCCTCAACAAACCTCCTATAGTAACCGGCCAAACCCAAGAATCTTCTAATGTCGGAAGGAGTTAGAGGTCTAGGACAACTCTTGACCACATCCATTTTCTTAAGATCTACCTCAATACCCTTGCTTGACACAATATGACCAAGGAAAGCTACGGACCTCAACCAAAATTCACACTTGCTAAATTTTGCAAAATAGTTGTTGGTCCTTAAGAACTTGCAATATGATTCTCAAATGGTCAACATGCTCATTCTCACTCCTTGAATAGATCAAGATACATCAATAAACACTATCACAAACATATCAAGGTATTGTCAGAAAACTCTATTCATTAGGTCCATAAATTCCGCCGGGGAATTTGTCAACCCAAATCACATAACCACAAATTCATAGTGATCATACAGGTTCCTAAAGGCCGTCTTAGGAATATCAACCCCTCTAACCCTTAGTTGGTGATAACCCGAACAAAGATCAATTTTGGAGAAATAGCTAGCCCCTTGAAGTTGATCAAACAATTCATTCATTCTCGGAAGGGGATATTTATTCTTTATGATCACTTTGTTCAATTGTCGATAGTCAATGCACATTCTAAGAGACCTATACTTCTTTCTAACAAACAACACAGGAGCACCTCAACGAGAGATACTCGTACGAATAAAACCCTTTTCTAGCAAATCCCTTAATTGTTCCTTCAACTTTTTCAACTCGGCCGGAGCCATTATATAAGGAGGAATGGAGATAGGTTGTGTAACCGGCAAAAGATCAATGCCAAAATCTATTTCCCACTCTGGAGGAATGCCAGGCAAGTCATCGGGAAAGACTTCTGGAAATTCATTCACCACGGGGACCGACTCTAAGGAAGGGGTTTTGGACTCAACATCCATCACCCTAACAAGATGGTAAATGCACCCTTTGGAGATCATTTTCCTAGATTTGAGGCAAGAAACAAATTGACCTCTAGGGATTAAATTTCCCCCCTTCCACTCTAAAATTGGCTCATTTGAGAATTGGAATTTGACCACCGGGGTCCTACAATCTATAGAGGCATAACATGCATGCAACTAATCCATACCCAAAATCACATCAAAATCTAACATGTCCAACTCTACCAAATCCACCAAGGTAACTCTATAAGACAAGGAAATAGGACAACTCCTACAGACTCTTTTTTGCCACTACCGAGTACCAACCGGGGTAGAAACCGAAAAAGGCTCTATTAACACTTCGGGGAGTATTTCAAACTTCATAGCTACAAAAGATATAACAAAGGACAAAGTGGCACCGGGATCTAACAAAGCATATACATCAATAGAAAAAACTTATAACATACCAGTCACCACATTCGGGGAGCTCTCTTAGTCACCTCGGGAATGAAGAGCATAAAAGCGGTTTTGCTTTCGGGCATTGGAGTTGGAACAACTTGGAGGAGTTTGTTTGACTTCTCTCCCCTTGTCCATGAGTACCAGGCAATCTCTCATATTGTGGCTACTCTTTCCACACCCATAGCACCCATCCGAGCCAACTAAGCATTTCCCTTCATGTTTTCTACCACATTTTGCACAATTGGGCCTAGCAACATATGAACCACCACTATTACCTCCTTGAGGTTTAGGGTTGGAAACACTATCCTTATCCTTGTCAACCCTTGGAGTACTAGAGGAGCCTTGATAGGAGAATCTTTGCTTGAACCTTTGCCGACCTTGTCCATCAGACTTAGCATTGGAGAAATTCCCTTCACCGGTTCTAGCTCTTTTCACCTCTTTATTGTTGCCTTGGAGTTTCTCATTCTCCATTTGTTGGGCATACACCATAAGACGTGAGAGATCCATTTCATGAAGGAGCATTGTCGTACATCATTCTTTTCTTACCACTTTGGATACACCCATCACATACCTACTCATTTCATCCCTTGGATATGCCACCATGAACGGAGCATACTTGGACAATTCGGTAAACTTAAGAGAATAGTCTTGAACACTCATGCCTCTTTGATGAAGGTTGATAAATTCTTCCACCTTAACTTCCCTCATCTCTCGAGGAAAGAACCTATCAAGAAATGCCTTCTTGAACACCTCCCAATCTATAGGACCCGCTCCTATCGGCCTATTCCTCTTCCATTGAGTATACCATACTTGGGCCACACCCTTCAATTGATAAGAGGCTAGCTCCTCTCTTTATACCGAAGTCACCCCCATAGCATCAATTATCTTGTAAACTTCTTCCACAAATTCTTGACGATTTTCTCCCACTTTGGAATCAAAGAACATGGGAGGGTTCATCCTTGTAAAATCCCTCAATCTAGAAGCCGTGGAATTCACATTAGTGTTCATAAGGGAAATCACCTCTCTATTGGCTTGAGTTCTCACAACTTGAGCCAACAATTGGATAGTAGACCTAAACTCCGCATGGATCACATTCTCCATTGCGGGGTCAACCGGAGCTTGGTTATCTTGAGGAGCTTGAATACCTTGAGGAAATCCTTGATTCACATTCTCCTCTTCCATCTTTCTTGTGTTAGCCCTTCGCGTATTCATTTCCTGAAGACACATGAGAAGGATTAGAAGGAAGACTTTATAGAATTAAACTTTATGGCACGACTTAAGAGTAATGAAATAAGTGTAATTTCCTAACATCTTATAGCTCTCATTCATAAATGTGGCAAGCTTAACACTCATGAACAAGACTCTACTAGACGTGGCTTATGAGACTTCATCCTAGAATCATTCTAAACCTTTTGCTCTGATTACCAAGTTTATAATGACCCAAGGGTACCCCCTAGGCGTAACATGGCACATAACACCCCTAAAGGCACTATGTAAGCCACTTAGCATATCATCACATAAGTAAAGAACAATGAAGAGTAAAAACTCATTTCAAGAATTAAAAGTTTTCATAAAAGCAAAGAGGAAGTCTAGACATAGTCTCATTTAGCTGAAGTTTCAAAATAGGGTCACAGCCCTTACAATAGAGTATCTGAAAGTCTAGTACAACGAAAGAAATGAAACAACAAGACATCACTCATCCTTGGATCCATGAGGACTCACCACAAACTTTGGAGAATAGTCAATCAAAGCTTTGAACAAAGAGGAAGATCACCTCAAATGCTGGAACCTACACTTGGTAGAAAAATGTAGAAGAAATATGGGTTAGTACAAAAATGCACTAAGTATGATAGCCATGCATAAAAATCCTTGAAATCATGATAAAAAGGACATTTTACTTGAAATGTATGCACTTTACGAAGTTTAGAGTTCATCATGAAAATTACTCTAAAATCATAAGATACAAGCATATTCAACATATTGATCATCATATCATAATGGAAACAAACCATAAGTACCCTCAAAGCATCCTTGTACAATGCATGAATAAGATCCCATACTCCTATCCACACTAAGGAAAGCTTATTAAGTAACTTTAGTTCATAACTCAAATTCTAGTTCAAAATATCATAGTGGGATTAGCTTTAACCGACATAGACTATGAGAGCTTATTCATGAAATCCGGTGTCTACCCCACACCGAAATGGGGTTTCCTACTTGCCTAAGGTAGAACTCAACTATTAGCTTAGGTGGATCCACTAGCTAAAATACCTATGAGGGCACATAGTTTATGGAATAAGGGGATTGCTACTAGAAAATCCGACCTCTACTAACATAAGGGCTTCCATCCCAAGAGAATATTCCTAGATACCCGACCTCTACTATCGTGAGGGCTTCCATCTCATATCACTATCCAATAGGCGCTAAGAATAATTCCCATTGAGTTTATATTAATTCCTGACTTAAATTGATAATTATGGAAGAATGTACTGACACTTAATCCAACAAACTCAAGCTAAAGCTCCTAGATTCATTAGGGGAGACTAGTCTTCAACCCTTAGAATCACTACATGTGACAAACCTTTCACATTGTATGATGTTCATACCTAAGTGTGTACATGAGGATAATCATCCAATCAACACAACAATTAGATTATAATGTATTCACTTTACTCTCAAAGCAATCTAATTGTATCCACAGAAGTCTCATACACAGCTAATTTTCATGGTTTGACCTACAAGGGCTATAGATCACATTCAACCAATCAATATAGAATCACTAAATTAGATATAGATGGTGACATGATTCAATTAACCAAACTACTATAAGTACAATTTCATAGTTACTACAATTCACCCAAATCACAAGTCATAAATTTGGGTTATGTGGGATTCATGGATTCATGGGAGATTTTATCATAAAACTACCATAAAACAGCAATTCAATCATAATATAAGACAATTAAATCATTGAAAACGTTTTTAGAAAGAATCCATGACTTGGAGTGAAAACCCTAGGTTTTGGAGACTTTTCTACTTTGAAATTGAGGGTTTGAGGACTTCATGCTTGAAAGCATTCCATGAATCAAAGACTACCATACCTTAGATGAAGATTCTTCACAAAATTGGGGAGAAAAGAAGAATCCTTGAGCCCTAGACTTCAACTTCTTCTTCTTCTTCTATGGTGTTCTTGAGAGAGATATATTTGAGAGGTTTTGATTTTTGTTTTGGGGATTTATGAATTATGACTTTAGATGGGTTAATTTAGGTGGGAAAAATACTTATATAGTTGTTTAAAATAGGCCTAAAACTACACTACTTAACCATTAAATAAAAAGGAAATTACAAAAAAAACCCTAACCTTAACTGCCAAAAGGCAGTTTCAGGCAGGACCTACAATTGGAGACCCACGGACCGTGGGTGGGACCACGGCCCATGCTGGTGAACCGTTGGTCCATGGCTGGGGCTTGACCCACGACCCCCACCTACAAGGCATGGGTGAACCTACGAGGCATAGGTGCCCTCGTGGGTCACTGCCCAGGTCACTAATTTTGGGCTTTTCCTGAAGGACCCATGGTTGGTCCTTGGGGTTTAGGCCTTGACATTCTAACACCAAACCATGAATTTTAAGGTACGGGGAGGTATTTTTAAGGCTCTAATTCTAACGTTAAGCCCTAGCTTAGCCTACTAGTTTTAGGTTAGGCTTTAGTTTAGTCTAACATTTTCTGGAATGTTACACAAGAAATGTTAGATCGTAAGAACATCACCAATCCATCATAAGTCTATTGAGTAAAGTCATATTGGAAATCAAGTTTACCAAATAAGAGAACATTCATCACAAGAGTTAATTTTGGAGTTATTATATTAAACCATCCATTGAATATGAGTACCTAAAATTGAGCACTTAGTTGATAGACCAAATCATTCTATAATGTAAATCAGAATCCATTCATGGGGATGAGATTCACAACAATCACAATTATCACAAAATCAATAAATATTCAAAGGTGACTTCAAGCAATCCAGGTTGCTTGTTTTCAAGAATGAGAGTAGACAAGTAGTGAACAAACTTCATTCAAACAAAACACAAAACAAATATTAAACAGAGATAAATGCGCTTTGAACGAGATTGTCCGGCCAATAAACTTTCATGCAATTAAATTTTTCGATGGAAACTGGAAGACAGATTCAGGTATTTGTTAAAAATGAGAAAATAATTAAAGACCTAACAAGAACGGATCTGTTAAGATACGCTTTAAAAAAACCAAAATATTGAAGCCTTGCGCCGACCAAACAATATCTAAGTGTTGATCGTCGTTGTTGTGTTGATGTTTTCATTCATAGATTAAAAAAAAAATCCAGAGGGAGAAACGGAGGAACCAGTTGCTGGCTGGAGGCAACCTGGTCGCTGGTTCTCGCCGGTGGGTTATTGGTCGGAGAGTGCCTCCCTGGAGCTCGCTGGTCTTGCAATTTTTGTCATCCTCTGCTGCTATTGATTTCGGTCACTGGCCTGGTGGCTCGCTCGATTTCACCTGGTCGCTTGGTCGGAGCAACAAATAGGTAACTGCCATTGTTGTTGTAGTCGACCTCCTCATCGGAGGAAAGAGAAGGAAGAGGAAAGGGGAGAAGAAGGATGGCGTGGGGAAGGGGAAGATGATAGGGAAGGCCGACGGAGGAGACCGGCGGTTGTTGGCCTCGCCAGTGGTGGTTACCGGTCAGCAGCGAAGAGGAGGGAGGATAGAGTTGTGGCGCTGATTGAGAGAGAGCAAGAGAATGAATAAAATCTTTGGGGGGTTTACATTTTGGTGTACTAAAATGGAAAGAGAAGGGAATGTGATCTGGTCCGTTGATTGAATTCGAATGGAGGGTTGAGATTGAATAGAACGAGATCGACGGTTAGGATTAAAAGATCGGAGATTTGAATTGAATTTGGACAAAACTGATTATAATTTAAATATGATTGGAATAGAATAGGCTAGACTTGAACTGAATTGGGATAGGATTAAGGGCTATCAATTAAATAAATTAAATAGAAGAGGCTAAGATTTAAATGATTTAAAGGGAGATTAGGGAAGTGCTATTCAATTAATAAAATACTCCACATATTATAATATTTTCATACAAATTAAACACACTTAAATTTAAAAACATTTCAATAAAGTAGTTATGTCTAGTTTAACTATCGATAAATATAATAATTTAATAATAATAATTGATAATTTTGTAAATTAGCGATACTATAATATATAATTTTTATAAAAAACTATTAAGATTTTAAAACTCGCAATATGTTTTTAAAAAATGTATTTAACCAAATAGCAATTCCGAGAGGGTTATAGGTCGGTCAAAATTGGATGTCAACATGTGTCATGTAAATATATCGAATATAAAGGTATGACATGTATAAATGGTTATGGTCAACTTATGAAGAGATTGTGACTTGTAATAAGCATCATGAATGTTTGTCCATTCTTGAAAGTGAATGTGGCAAAATATGAAGAAGAAAAAAAATATGAATAAGAACATATTGATGTATGGTTGAAAATATGCTACAACTCACCTCTGTGAGAGGCTTCAGAAAAAAAAATTATTTGACAGGAATGGTCAATGGTCGTGTACGTTTATACGTCATAAATATTATGGTATGTTTATTGTGAACTACCGAAAAGGCAAAAGAAAGAAATGTTTCTTGCCTATAAAGGTTGTGGCCATGACCAAAATAATATTGTTGTGTGGCAATACAAACTTGTCATTGATTGTGTACCTATGTTACGACAAAAGTAAAGCAAGAACCATGTCTTGCTTGTAATAATTTTGACCATGAAAATAATAATATAATTTTCTCATTGAAGGAGATGTTCACCATACGGATGGTGTCATGGAATATGTGATAGTAAACAAAATTAATTGCAAGCTCTAACGAGTTGTGTTATTATCAGAGGAATAATATTGGGGTTGTAGTAAGTCTCAAAAGAAATTTTTTAAGTTTCGGATGAATTGAAAAGAAAAATTATTATATTGAGACCATAAATTATGAAAAGATTTAATATCTTCAGATTACTACAATCGAAGCGTGTTATAAATATTTATCTAAACGATTACCCATTTTTTTCCTCTTGTTTGTGCACACAAACATGGGCCTGCTGATGGAATCACATGCAAAAGCAAAATGTAAGTGTATTGAAATAAATATCAGTTGGCATAATCGATTGGTCATTTCAGTTGAAATGTGATCTAACTATATCGGTTGAAAAGTAGCTAGTCTCTGACAAAGGTGCTCTTGAGTTCGCTAAGCCATTTATATGCGATGAAGGTGGAACGAATTTCTCTCCAATTTCCTTTCGCATGTTCACTCAGTACTCAGTAGCAACTCCCGTATTCGCGATTCGCGAGGGTTGAAAATGAATTTCAGACAATATGAACAATAACTCGACATTCTCAAAAATAAATTGAGAATTCATGTGTTTATCTGTTGAAGAAATAAAAGATTCTTCCAGAATTCTAATGTGTTGCTTGTTATCATGATAAAATTATCATTGTACCAGCTAGGGTTGCGATTGTATTCCCTGAGATTATTTGGAACATATAAAAAGGTGAATATGGGCTCGTTCACCTGCCATGTGGACCGTCTGCAATTACATGATTTTGATAATTACATTTATGCCATGGTCACATGTGCGTTTATTCTCAACTTGCAAATTGATTTTTGTAAGGTTTTTTGCTCGAATCTATCTATATATAATAGGAGAAGTAAAAAGAGACAATGTCACCACCACAAAAATGTAGAATTTTTAATAATTAAATAATAAATTTTACAAAAAAATAAATTGAAAAAGTATAAATGAAAAAAGAAAATAAAAAACGATTGTGAATCAACCATTTTCAAAAAATAAAAATTATATTTTTTTAACTCTTATTAATAATAAATAAAAAGCAAAAATGACCACTAATTAATCTGGAAAAATCATTCAAATAATATATATATTTTAAAATAACAAATTGAAAAAAGTAAAATGAAAAAGAAAATCAAAACGGTTGTGAATCAACCATCTCTCTCTCTATATATATATATGAGAGGTGATAGCGCCTACGGGTCGGCGCCACAATTATTCTCTATTTTTTACTTTTAAATATCAGTTAATTAATTATTAATGGAAAGTATATATATAAATATATTCTTAAAAAATTAAAGTAAGAAGTTTTTTTCTCTTAAAATTAACAGAATATAGAGGGAAAAAATGTATGTTGAGATGATCAGTTTTTACAAAAGTTAAATTTTAAATAAATTAAAAGGAAATCATATATATAGTAAATCGCGTTTTCTTTAACTCCTTTTTATTCGAAACTCTAATGTCAGTTTTAAATTATTATTTTTTCTCTAATTGTCACCATCCTATTAGTAATGAAATTCCTTTAATTATCGGTTAAACTTTCAAACTAATTAAAAGCATATAAATCACAAACAATATATACAAATTATTTTTAAAAATCTATTAATTCAGACAAGTTATCAACAATTGAGTTGTAACATATATTTTTCATTTTTTTATATCATAAATTAATTATCTAATTTGTAATTATATTAAATAATAAATTACAATTTAAATAACAAAACAGAAATTTAAAACATCTATTGTAATTAACGTGAAACCATCTCTCAACTAAAAAATAATAATAATAATCTCCACTAACTCATAAACACAACTACACACTTTTTTTAAAATAATTAAAAGACTAGAATTTAAAAATTAAATGTTAAACGGTTTTAGAAATAAAAGTTGCAGTTGTGAAAATAGTTTTAACTTCCTCAGTATTTTGTAGGAGTTTAAACTTCTCAGTTATCTATTTAAACCAGTTATTCTAATCAAACAAAATTTCCTTCATATATCATATGATATGCTAATATTCAAAATTTCAAATCGCAAAAAAAGAGATGAACAATGAAACTCCATGAATTATACTTGGTTATGTACCGGATGGGTAGTAAATAATTCAGGTTAAATTTTTTATTTGTTATAAATATCTCTTTGATTCATGTTAGTTCTTCTATCTATTGGTGAATACTTTTCTTCTTTATCTTTTTTATTTATAAAAGTAGATAAAGTAATCCAATGTGATCAAACTTCGCATGATGTTAGAAATTGAATTTTGCCGGTTATTTTATTTCCAGGTTTGTATGTTGTGGGAACTATGAAATTTTATGAATATTCTCTTCTAATTATTTGTTTATATAAGATGTGAGATAATATGAAGATTTTTGTATAGTTAATACATCTTGACACATAAAAAGTAATAATTATTTATTGCAGTCAATAAATTAAGCTTTACATAATTATTTTGTCCATGAACTATTGAAGATACAATGAAAGTTGAATATTTGTGTTATATGATTATGGTACATTCCGAATCACTAGAAGTAATTTAATTTTTTTTTAATTAATTATGTATGCATGTATGTATTCATTGATTTACACTTAATTTAAAGAGAAAATACATAAAAACACCCTCGAACTTAATTCAAGTGAATTTAATATCACCATACACATACAATACCAGTTTCATACTTATGGGTAAAATGCACGCGTGCCACTTAAGCGCCACCTCTATGCCACATCGATGACACGTCAGATAATTGGAAAAAATATACTTCTTCTTTATTTTTACTTCCCCACGTTTTTTAAAACTTTTATTTTCACTATTCACCAATCCTCTTCATTATTTCATATGAGTCAAGTTCTTAACATCTAAAATTTCACTCTGACCTATTCATCCTATTTTTCATTACTTTGTAATTATTTATTATTATTATTACTTCCATCAATCACCATACTTTCTTTTTTCAGCTAAGTGAAGCTATCAACTTATATCAACAATGACACTTTTAAATTTGTGCAAAATCGGTGTGCTTAATTTTTTTAGATTTGTTGTTAATTTTCGTTTTAACGTCCTAATGCATATCCAGGTTTAGAATAAGTAATGTTTAAAGTTAGATGATTAATTATTTTTTAAGGTTCTGACATTTTGTTAATACTTTATTAATCAAATCATGGTTGAAATTTTTTAGAGATTTGTTGTTTTGATTTGAAACTTTCTCTTTTATTATAAACTACTTAGAAGAAGGAGAAAATCGGAGATATAGGATGAAGAAAGAAATAGAGGAACAAGAGGAGAGGTGTGGAGGCTGTGAGGAAGAAGAAGGAATTAAGAAGAAAAGAAATTGGTTGGGTTTGGGGTAATGGGCATAAGGAAGAAGAAGAAGAAATGGAAAAAATTGTATTGGCTGAAAAGAAAAAAGAAAAAGGGTCCATTTAATTTTCTTCTTCTTTATTTACGCGCTGATATTGTTTTAATTTGTCACATCAGCTATTCGAGTGATATATAAAATTCACTTGTAATAAGATTAGAGGGGTAAATAATTACTCGTAAAGTTAAAGTGTTAAAATAAGTTTTGTTGTCAAGTTCAAGGGTGTTTTTATGTATTTTCCCTAATTTAAATGTATAATCTGTCGTTCTAATTATATAGTTGAATTGATATTATTCTTTATCCTTGAAATGTTGAAAAATACAATTTAAAATAATATTATGATATAATACTAATTACTTCAAAAATAAAATGAAAATATATATTAATTCAATATTATCAAATAATAAAAAAAAAATATTCAATAATATGCCGAAAATTTCAAAAATATCCTTTAAATTATATTTTCGAAAAAATGACGAATACATAATAGCAGAAATGAAAAGTTAATATGGTATATCATCAACATAAGTGTTTTTTAAGCATGTGAGACAATTAAATGAACTAAGACAAATAATGACAAACGTTCACATACAAAAAAATATATTTAGTATTTCAAAATAACACACACATGTTAAAAACATGAATTTTCTTTAAATATCATATTTTAAAGAATTCAATTTATAAATAAAAAATATAATTTTAATAAAATTCTGCATAAAAGCTTTAAACTATTTATTCACAATTGATATTGTTGATTCTCAAGTTACTCCATTTTTTTTTGCTTATTAATGATTATAATCTACATTTTGTTTGAATATAGGGCAATCGTACACATGCAATAATTTGAATTACATAATAAAATATTTGAGAGACAAAATTCATGAAGCTGACACAATACAAATAATGCTCTAAAAAGTATATATTTCAAAAATTAAAAACTTTCAAACACTTTAAACTATTTGTTAATAGTTGATATATATTTACGCTTATTAAATTAATATATTTATTATTTATTTTTATTAGTTTTAGAAGTCCTTTAATATATTTCATATAAATAGATATTTTAATGAAAAAATAATTTTAGATAAAACAGTTGCTTAACTTCCCATTATCCATCCACTAACTACACCATCCTATAATCAATGAAAACTGAATTGATAACCTTTTATTTTTTAGTATTTATCTTAAACTAAATGAAAAAAAACAGGAAATAATTAATTGAGATTATTTTAAATTGAAATAATTACTTCAAATTAAAATAATTTTTAAAGTTAATATCATTTTTTCGTCTTTCTTTATTAATTTTATGTTTGTTTATGGTTATTTTTATTTTGTAAAAATGAAAATATAATTTTACTATAGTTATCTATGCACATATTCTTTTGACGATTTAATTTTGCTCATTCTTTTAATGTGACTTGCTAGTTGTTAATAAAAAATCACTATAATATAAACTTCATATATATAATTAACACTATCATGAGATTTGTGTATGTGTTATATCTATTGCAACTTTTTAAATATTAAAATCTATTAATTTTTGTTGATTCTTTTTTCTATTTTTATTAATAATTTTTAATATTTGTAACTGTTTTTTTTTTTTGCAAGACGATTAGTGTGTGAATTCCTTGAATTTGAATTGTCAAAGTTATTATCTACACATATTTAAAGTGTAGCATTCATTGGATAATAATAGTATCTCATAAAATTATTGTTTATTTTGTTGTTGATGCAATTGATATTATTAGATAAAGATTCAATATTAAAAAAGTTATTTACCAAAAGTTCATCTATAAGCCAACCAAATCTATGTATTTATTCTATTAATGTGATATATCATAATGTGGTAAAGATCTCATGCTTCTTAATATCTTTAAGTTGATAATTATTGTATATTCAATGAGATATTATTTTCTAATTTTTCATTTTTTATAATCTATATGAATACTATTAGCAGTGTCTTACATAAATATTCAATACATATAGTTTAAAATTTATTTTTATACTCACTAATTATGATTTACTACAGTAGAGTAAATCACCTTTTTTACCCATTATTAATAGCAATTACAAGATTAAATTTAGTCTCATATAACGATTAAATTAATTAGTTTATCTCCAATAGTTATTGCAATTATTTTTTAAAATTATTGAGATCAGTTTTAAATTTCTGAGCAGTAATTTTATGATGAATTTAAAAAAATTGAGGTAATTGATTAATAACTACCTTTTCAGAAAGAATAATAATTAACTACTCCTAGAAGTGTACAATCTCTTATCCTAAATCAAAGGCACGTGTATCTAATGTATATTTTTTTAAAAAATACATTCAGACAATATAACTGGATCACTTGACTTTTTTTTTTTTTTTTTTACTTTTATAGTATTAAACATTTCATGTGGAGAGTTGAAATTTGTTTTTTTTTTTAATAAAGAAAAAAAAACCTTTTTAGTAGATTAACATAAGTACATCGTAACCTAAAAATGTAGCTGATCATAAGTATTAAAGTAATATTATTAAAAAAATATATATGCTAAATCATTGAGTTAATATGATCCTATAAATAGTAATAATGTATTACTATAACAATTTAAACAATATATTAACAAGTAAATTAATTTTATCTTAAAAAACATATTAACAAGTGAATTTTTTTCATAAATTACTTTTAATGTAACAATTATGACATTTAAAAATATCCGCGCATCACGCGAGTACGTATACCATGTCTATATAATAAGAGAGGTGATAGCACTTACGTGTCAGCACCACAAAAATCAGACTTTTTAAATAATTAAAATTATTTTTAAAAAATGATTTTAAATTATTTCTAGAAAATAGGAATAACTGTAAATCTATATTTAATATATTGTTTTAAAAACTCTACAAATAACGTATGTGGTCCTTTTTTTTTGTGGAAATGTATTTTGAAATTTTAACCATCTTTCCACATCCTCCTAATTTAAAGAGTAATAATAATAATAATAATAATAATAATAATAATAATAATAATAATAATAATAATAATAATAATAATAATAATAATAATAATAATAATAATAATAATAATAATAATAATAATAATAATAATAATAATAATAATAATAATAATAATCTAGATATATATAATAGGAGAGGTGATAGCGCTTACATGTCAGCACCACAAAAATCAGACTTTTTAAATAAATAAAATTATTTTAAAAAATGATTTTAAATTAGTTCTAGAAAATAGAAATAACTGTAAATTTGTATTTATTATTTTAAAAAAAACTCTACAAATAACGTATGTGGTCCTTTTTTAGTGGAAATGTATTTTAAAATTTTAACCATCTTTCCACAACCTCCTAATATAAAGAAAAACAAACATAGATAATAATAATAATAATAATAATAATAATAATAATAATAATAATAATAATAATAATAATAATAATAATAATAATAATAATAATAATAATAATAATAATAATAATAATAATAATAATAATAATATATATCTATCTATATATAATAGGAGAAGTAAAAAGTGTCACGTGTCAGCCCAACAAGAAATAGACTTTTCAATAATTAACACTAATTACATGTAATAGGATTAAATAATCAATTAATATTTTATTTTAAAAATGATTTTGAAGAAGTTTTCAAAATTAAACGATAAAAAAAATATTAAAGTTGTTCTAAAAATATTGTGTTGTAACGTGTGTATTCCCTTTTTTGGTGGAAAGATAATTTTATGTAACGACTTGTTCCCGTCGTTATAGAAAAGCCAATGGAGAAAATTTTTGGGCCGATTTTTTTTTCCGTAGTATCTTGAGATTTTCCAACCTAGTCCAGATTTGGACGAAATCGGAGTCATTAAAGTCTAGGGAAATATGGTAGCAATTGGGTGATCTAATTATGATTTTGATTACATGAATGAATAGCTAAGACGTTAAGGAACCCGTATGACTTTACAGAATTGAATTCGGGCAAGTAGAACTCCCAGAATTGATATTAGCATGAACGGGTAGTTTCTGAGTGTCGATAGTTGAAGGTGTGTTGTGAAATGGGGTCTTTGAATTATTAATTTTACTCACTGTTTCCGTGCAAGCCGTTGAGGCGGGATTTCTGTCGCCAGGGTGGGGCCGCTGTAGCGGGGTGAATACCGCTGTGGCGGGACAGTCGCGACTTATAGTCGGAAATCAACCCCAAAAATATTTTATTTTGTAATTTTCTAACTTGAGAGCTAAGGAACGAACCCAGGGCTTTTCTTGATAGTTTTCCACCATTCTTGAGGCTAATGGTAAGATTTCCACTCCCCGAATCCATTTTTCGATCAGTAGAACGTAATCTAACGGGTAATTATCGATGGGCAAGGGTTTTGATCTAGAAAATTATGGTGGAAAAAGCCCTAATGTGGGTATGAGGATAATGGGTTTGATATAGGGATGATGGAATTGTTGGTAATCCGGGTAATTAGTGATTGTTTATTGATTTCCGTGTTATTATGATTGGTTGTAGACCAAGAACAAGCGAAACGAATCCGAAAGGGGAAGAATCAAATTTCTTAGGGGATTCAAGCTTTGTTCGAGGTAGGTGATGGTTGTGATTTCATGTTGTGTGATGTACGTTTGTTCTTGCTTCATTATAATACTTGTATGTATGTGAATGTTGCATTATTGATCACACTAATTGTAAATGAAGATAGATGATTGATGAATGCCATGAATCATGACTTGATTGTATGATTATGAAAATGTACTTTGTGATTGTGATTGTGGCTTGTTGAATGGAACAAGTTTTGCGTTCTGACACACTAACTTGGATCGGTTGCCACGTTTCAGCATAATCATTGGATCGGGTATCACATTCCGGTATGCTAACAGTTTGGGTTTGGGTTCAATGAGAGGACCTGTAACGATCCTAAAAATGAACTAGTGAAACTCGAGCCTAACGTGTGTGCGTTTGTGTTTGTCATGAGTTTTGATGGTGTTGTATATTGTCCCGAGTCATGGTTGAGGTGTTTAGGGGTTAGACGTCAAGGTACGACTCCCCAAGGACCACCCTAAGGGTCCGTGAGGAGGACTCTAAGTCTACACCCCAAGACCCTAAGGAAACCGTAAAGTTGGCCAAAAAGGGGTGACCTACGGAAGGTGTCCACGCCCCGTAGATCCATTCACGCCCTATGGATGGCCTCCGTAGGTCAAGGAGCTTCTAACCAATCGACAACCACCATTGATGGAAGGACAACACGGTCCATGACCCCATCCACGGACCGTGGATGGGGGGGTCTCGTGAACCATGACTGTTTGCTGTCAAGTGGTGTGACCAAGCTAGGGGTTAGTTGGTAAATTCACCCCAAGTCCTAATTAGTGTATGGACAATTATTTTAAGTTTTTTAAGGTAATTTAAGAGTATTAAAATATTAAAATGGTATTTTAGATTTCATGATTCACTTTTCCCCAAATCAAAACCCTCTCTCCCAAAATATCTTCTCTCTAAGAACTCCATTGAAGACCAAGAGGAGAAAAAGACTTAGGGCTTGAAGAGGAAGGCTATTGGGTAGATTTTCGAGGGATTCTTCAAGCAAAAGGTATGGTGATCCTTCATCTAGGGTTAGCTTTCACCCTAGAGTCAATTTCAAAGAAGTTTCAAAGTTTTCAATTTTCATGAAAAACCCTAAGTTTCACTCAATCTCATGGGTTCTTGCATCAAACGTTTTGAAATGATAAACTATGATTATATTGATATTTAATTGATGATTTAAGATGAAAATACTCTATGAACCCCTGATTTCTCTCAATTTTTAAATTGTGCCTTATGAAGTGGGTTTGTTGATTATGAATGAATGTTGATGGATTTATGCCTAGATTGATTTAGATT